>NC_133660.1:284137577-284262577 GCF_037893015.1 Macrotis lagotis
CAAAGCTCTGGCTCCCTGGGTCCTCTGAGGTCCCTTCTAACTTGAAGCACGGCCTCCTGTGGTCGCCTCCACCACACTGAGTCAGCTCTCTGTTATCCATGCGAATGTGGGGGCTGTGGCGGTGGGTAGAGGTGTGGGCTGGCTGAGCTGCAAAAGGCCAAAAATAGCATTGTCAGCTTGTCGTTGGGAGGAAGGCATCTCATGATGTGCAGGGCAGTGGGACCTGTCTCCTGGTTACATGTGGGTGAGGGGCTGGAGGGACCAAGTCGGAGCTTTGCAGTCACTGAGCCTCAGGGTTCAGAGGGATTTCTGTGGCCATCTTGTCTGCCTTGCCCTCTGGTGGAAATCTCTATCCCATCCCAAGAGGGACTCAGTTTCCCTTTCTGTAAGGTGAGGTGCTTGGTTAGATTGGGTGATCCCTGAGGATGCTAGCAGTCATCTTGGCCATTCAGCTTCTTCCTGAAGCTCTCCAGAAATGAGAAGCTCATTGACTTCCCAAAGAAATGCATTCTGCAGAGCACCCACTCTCTTTGTTAGGAAGACTTTCTGGGTAGCCAGCCTAAACTGACCTCTCGCTAACCTCTCTATTTTTGTCCCCTGGGAAAATCAAGACTAGTCTTATCCTTCTTCCAATTTAACAGAGCACTTGGTGTCCCAAGACCATGAGACAGAAATGATTCCTTTAAAAACAATTCGGTGGCTAGAACTCTGGAACACTTGAATTCAGATCTGGCCTCAGATCTAGCTGTGTGACCCTGGGCAAGTCGCTTCACTCTGTCTGCCTGAGTTTTCTCATCTGGAAAATGGGAATAACAAAAGCACCTACCACCCAGGGTTATTGTGGGGAATCAAATGAGATATTAATTGTAAAATCCTTTACAGAGTGCCTGTACATAGTAAGTGAACATGTAAATGCTTATTCCCTTCCCTTCCCTTCCTCAATTTACCCCAGGTGGTTGATGGGTTGATGATGGAGAAATGAATGTTCATGGGTCCTCAACTCCTTGCTTTTCTTGGACTATTTAGGAAGACTGCCTAAGGCAGTGTTTTGTGGGGCAGGGAAGACTCAGTTCTAGACCTGAGGGAGAGATGGACGGGGAAGGAGTAGGGGAGGAGAGATGGGAGGAGTGGGGATGGGGGTGGAGGGAAGAGGGGCCACTTTGAAAGGCTCTGATTACCAGCGGAACTGGAAGTGGGGTGGGAGAAGGTACAGAGCTGGCTCCCCCAGCTGCTTCCCCCTCCCTCTTGGGACCCAGGCATCTGGGCTCCTCTGGGAGGGAAGGGAAAGCAGGCAGATGGGGAGGCAGAGAAAGAAAGTAGGAAGAGGCTCTTGGAAAGGGGATAGATGTATGGAGAGAAAACTGGACAGGAAGGATGCTTGAGATTTGGAAGAATCCTGGGGGCTGCGAGGCAAACTGCCTGGGTTTGGGGAGGACAATGGCAAGTAGGAGGTACACCTCCTGGGGCCTGGGGCTCCAAGTTCCAGCCTCGGCCCCTCCTGCCCCTGCAGGAGAGCTGTACATTGGTGGTCTGAGCAAGAACATGTTCAACAATCTGCCGAAGCTGGTGGCCTCTCGGGATGGCTTCCAGGGCTGCCTGGCCTCAGTGGACCTCAATGGCCGCCTCCCAGACCTCATCGCTGACGCCCTGCACCGGATCGGGCAGGTGGAGAGGGGCTGTGATGGTGAGCATGGGCAGGATACGTGAACGGGACCCCAACCCAGAACCAACCTGATCAAGGACTCTGGCGGGGAAGCCTGGGGCAGTGGGGGACAGGGACTCTGACCCCTTCATCCCGGACGGGAGTCCTTGGGGATGGCGAAAGCACCTGATGAGCAATAGAATGGAAAGCTGTCTCCTTTAGTCTTGGGACTCTTGGTTTCACCTCCCTTTGACCTCTGCCCTTACTGCTTGGGGGACACTTCCCCTCTCTGGGACTCTGTTTCCTCCCTTCTAAAAGGAAGGAATTAGGGTCTGTCCTAGTTTTAAAGGCCCACTCCTCTGATGTGCAAAGCCTCAGCCTTCCTTAGGCCAAAGTTGCATCCTCTGGTTGCCCCCCACCCCGGACAAATGGAGCAGAACTGGGGGCTCTCCTGTGATGAGGCTGTCTGGGAGTTTGGCATGAGCTGCTCCTCAGTGAGCTGAGCTCCAGGCTGTGTCCCTCCCTTCCTCTTTGCTGCTCCCAGGCCCCAGCACCACCTGCACCGAGGACTCCTGTGCCAATCAGGGCGTCTGCCTTCAGCAATGGGATGGCTTCACCTGTGACTGCACTATGACCTCCTACGGGGGCCCCATCTGCAATGACCGTAAGTCGGCTGGGGGTCAGGGAGGCATGGCTCTAGGAGGGGAGTTTGTGGGAAGGGGGAGGTGGGTGGAGGTGTCCTGACCCCTCCCTTAGACCACCTCTGCTGCCCTTTGTTGGCATCCAGTGAGCATCCTGTCAGCCCACTCCAAACCCACAAGACTAACATCTGCAGGTGAATCCAGGCCCGGAGAATTCCCTGAGACCTCGGCAGCAGTGGAGCAGGAGCAGGGCACCACATGTGTAGGCACACCCACACTCACACGGGCATGCATGTGTACCATACATGTCTGACACATACACACCAGGGATACCGACACAATGCATACGTGTGCCAGATGTGCTGGTAACACAACATGACAAACATGTATGTTGGAACACAGAGATACATACATGTCTCAAGCATGTTGCTACATGATGAGCAGGCACGCACGTGCCCAGTGTTGGCAACACAGGTATGGCATGCTGTGCAGGTATGTGGACATACACATAGATATGTGATGTGTTCGGATATGTTGACACAAGGTGCCAAGTCTACAGGCATCACATACATGACCACACACATGTGCCAAACACATTGGCAACACATGGATGTGTACATACATGTGTGTTTGCACACAAAGTGTCGACTCTGTCATAACAATGTAATCTATATATGCACATGTATGTGGCATGTGATAGATACATGCACACATGGTAGGTGTGTTCTACACAGAAACACACACTCCCGCTTACATGTATGCACACACATGTACTAAGCATGCCATACTTTTTGTTCATGCACTCCAGATACACCAATGTAAGCCTATCAGTCAATCAACAGGCATTTATCAAACTCCTCCTTTCTGCTAGGTGCCGGGAAGGCAAAGACAGACCCTACTTACTTACATATTATCAAAGGAGATATAAATGAATACACAAAATACCTGCTAATTTAACAGAAGGACATTTGGCGTGGGGGAGGGAGGATAAGCTACCGGCAGCTGGGGAAAGAGCTTCATGCAGGAGGCAGCCTTCAAACTGAACCAGGAAGGAAGGTGGGCACAGCCTGGAGGTAGGAGTGGTACATCATGGGACTGGAAGGTAGAGTGAATGAAGATGAATTACATGGCAAAAGATGGCACAATGCTTTCAATGCCAAACAGAAGAGTATTTTATGTCAGTAGCACTAGGGAGCCAGTGGAGGTTTTGAGCAGGATAGTGACTAGTCAGATCTAAGCTTTAGGAATCTCCATCTGGCCTTGGTGTGGGAAGAGATGGAAATCTTAAAAACCATTCAGGAGGCTGCTGTAATAGTCCAGATAGGAGGTGATGAGAGGTCAACCAAGGTGATGGTGAGAGGTAAGGAGCTAAGAGGAAGTAAAATGGGGCAAGATAGGGCAAGTGATAAAGTTGATGAGGAAAAGATAATGAGCTCCTTTGGGATATGTTGAGTTTGAGATGTCCATTAGATAGCTAGCTTGAAATGTCTAATTGTAAAATAGTCAATTGGACATGGAGGACCGAAGCTCAGGAGAGAGTCTGGGGCTGGATGTATGTACCATTTGCATTGAACCCCTGGGAAAAGAAGAGGAGAGAGAGCCCATAGCCGCAATGGAATGGCATCCACAGTTGGTAGGACAAGAGATGGATGATGGTCCCACAAAAAGAGACAGAGAAGGGCCAGTTGAGCACTCTTCATGGACATACCCATCACACCTGCACATGTACATTTACATACTGGTACACACATGCACATGGATGATCATGCATAGGTAATCCTGCACCCTGGCCACTCACTGTGACAGAAGCTGTATCTGTAGATGCCTGCACCAGTCAAGGGACGGAGGATAAGAGGGATGCTTCCTGTCCCCTACAGAGCAACTCAGACAAATTCTCTAGCAGCTAAGTGCCTCTGCTCCCTCTTGGTTCAATTCAGACAAAGATTAAGCACCTGCTGCATGTGCGAAGTGCTGAGGATACAGATAGATGAACAAAATGGGTCCTGCTCTCATGGTGCTTCCACCCACCTCTGAATCCCCCACAAAGAACTCCAGCCTTCAGAATGCCCCTAGGCCATGTCCTCATCGCACCCTTGTATCCTCCAGTCAGTCCCTGGTCTCCTTGGCCCTTCCTTAACTGGCTCCTCCTCTGACAAGGTCAACCTGAGCAGCTGTTTTCCCACAGCCAACACCTGGTGGGGACCCAGAGGGAAGCAGCTGTCTCCCTCAGTACTGCTTTCCATGTCTCCATTAGGATGCCCCCCCTGAAATCCCAGTTCTCATTCTTGCAATGTCATTGATCTTTTCCATGGCTGGGATGTGGGAGGTAGGGACAGAGGCAACAGCCTGTGCAGAGAAGGGCTGGGAAGGGAGTGACATATTTCTTTCTTGAAATGGGACTGGAGGAGGTTCCAAGTTGAGACACAGGAAGCTAGTCAGGGTGGACATGTTCACACATGCAACCCATCCATGTGCAAACCCATGTACACACCAAGCTCTGGATCTGGGACCAGAAGATCTGGGCTTGAACCTGGCTCTCTTCCTAGCTAGCCGACCTCAGTTATATCAACCGTAGTGCCATTTTATCTTCTCTAAAGTGAGGAGGTTGACCTGGGTGATGGTTAAAGTCTCCTCCAGATCAAAAGCTTGGGATCCCATAATGCTTGCCTCCAAGGATCCCATTTATTTAGCAAATCTACGTTGAAACAGGGATTCCTGGCCAAGGGATGATGGGGCAGATGGACTTCTGTGGTTTGGCTTTTTCTGACTGGGGCACAAGGAGTCAGAAGGCCTGAGTGCTAATCTCAGCTCTAATACGAACTCATTATATAAACTTGGGCAAGGAATCCCTTCCACTTGGGTTCCATTTTCCTTGTCTAAAATAGCTGGTCAAATGATATTTGGTATAAAAGAGGTCTTGGGTTCATAACCCAATGAACCCTTGATGGGGAGGGGGGGAAGGCTGATGTACTGGACTAAATGATTGCCAAGGTTGTTTCCTGGCTCTAAAATTCTGAGTCTGGGGCCTCCAGTCTCTCTCATCCAGGCAGTCTTGTGCTCATTCAGAGCATACAAATTGTGGGAGGTCAAAAAAACTTAGTCTTGATATGAGACTAGTAGGAGGCAGACAAGACTGCTTTCCATGAGGGCTTTTCCTTCCTTGGAGTTCAAGTATATTAACTTATCCAATGACCCTCATGGTTGGCATTCGTAAGTGGAGTGGGAGGAGGGAAGAGTAAAATCTCTGGGCTTTTATCCTGCAGTTGCTAATTATACTGGACTGAAGCATAGAGATGGGCCTTTGAGTTATAAGTAATGAGATCAATCTTTTATTTGAAGCGGAAAGATCTGAATTCAAATCCTACCTAGTACATACTAGCTGCATGGCTTGGGCAAGTTACTTCACCTCTCTCTGCTTTAGTTTCCCCAACTGTAAATGAGGGGGTTGAAATCTAAGGCTCTCACATCTTGTCCTCTTTCAAGGGTAAGAGATAAGAGGGGTAGAGGACCATGACCAGAGGAGAAGGCTGCCTGGGTTCTTGGGAGGGTGAAACGACTACGGGGGTGGGAGGGGAATGCTTCAACAACACAGTGGTCACCAAAGTGATGGAGTGATTGGCTGGCTAGCTCTTGTCTTTTGCCTTGTGTGGGTGTCTGAAGGAAACAAAAGAGAAGATGAGCCCCAGCCTCTATAGGGTAAGCTTGCTGTTTGTTGGACCTCCAACCCAAAATAGGGTGGCATCCAGGGACATGAGAGACTTGACTGTATTTTGTCTAACAACTCCCTTAGCTTCACCCATTCCCTCACCTCCATGTCTCTTATCCTTCCCCTCTCCTATCAACTTGCATTTTGAGGTCTGGCATTTTCTCTTTGGCATTGTACGGAGAATGTTAGCTGTAGAGCAAGAAGACCTATTCAAAGTCTGCTTCTGAATTTAGAACTTTTATACCCTTGAACCCTGATCTCAGTTTCCTCATCTGTAAAGTGAAGGAATTGAACTTGATTATCTCTGAGGTCCCTTAGAGTTACAGAGCTGGGATCTATGATCCTCATACTTTGGCAAAAGCTCACTTCATATTTTGGTCTCAGTTTCCCCATATATAAAATGAAAGGATCAGATAAGAAGACCTGGTGAGTCCTTTCCTCATCTATATAAATGACTCTTTCCCATCAATATTATGGGAGCCTAGAGACCAGCATAAGGACTCCAGAAGTCCAAGTGGAGATTTTTTCAGATGAAAAAGGAGCAGGACAACATGGAGACCACTCTGCTGGGACAGTCAAAGGATCCAGGTTCAAAACTTGACTCCCCTATTTGGGAACTACTTGGGTGCCTTTTCCCCACTGTACTTCAGTCTCCACATCTGTAAAATGAATGAATTGGCCCAGCTGATTCTGGGGATCCTTCCATATCTGAATACAGAAGGATAAGGAAGACACCCACACCAATATGGCTCTGGGCATCAGGTGGGAGGGGTAGAGGACATTTTAGGCATAGTAGTTTGGGTGGGGGGCAGGGCAAAATGCAGAGCACAGACAACTCTTGGAAGCTCCCTGGGAGGAGGATTTGAGGGTAGGGTTTGGAGTTTGGGATCCTGCACTTGCTAGAGCATCGGTGGGAGTAGCTTCTATCCTTCTAGGACTTGAAGGGCTCCATTTTCAAGAGGCCAAACTGTGAGGAGATGAGGCTAGAAGACTAAAGATACAGGAGAAATTTATTGGAGGGGAGACTGAGGGAAAGGGCTTAGGGGAGGCAATTCAATATTGTTGGGGCTGCATATTAAGAGAAAGTAAGTCCTCCCCCCCACTTCTCAGAATGGGGACAGGTGGGCATGAAGGAAGATAAGAAAGGGTGGGACCCCTGGGTCCTTTGATCAGATAGGATTTGCAAGAACGCTTCCAAATCAAAAGTTCCCAGTTTATTACCTCAGTTTCCCCACCAGTAACCTAAAGGGAACAATAAACCAAGAACCCTTTCTTAAGACACTTACTTAGGCTTTGGGAATACACAGAAGAAGAGGGAATAAATAACCCCTGCCTTCAAGGGATCCATATTCGATCCGGATAAGTAATGTGGACAGACTTAGACAATTATGTTTCTTTTGACTGGATCTGACTTGATACTTCATCAGCTCCAGGTGAGAAGGTTTCTCTTGTACCGTCTCTGCAGGTTTGAGTCTTGGAGAGCTGCCTGGGCAAGTGAAGGGAAGTCCCTTGGACAAAGGTCCAAGGCAGGAGGCAGGAGGGATCGGGGTGAGACCAGAGCTCTCCACCAAGATACTTCCCCTGTGTACAAGAGCCTGCAGACTAAATGGAAATTAAAGGCAAGGTCATTTTAGGAGGAAGGGCACTCTCACCTGGGCAGGGCTGGAGTGGAAAGGCTTCTGCTGATGGTGATTAGCGATTCTGCAAGAGGAAGTGAGGAAGTCCATCCACAGGCATTAAGGACAACCAGTGAAAATTCATGGGGAGAGGAGCTGGTGAGTCCTGTGTGAGTTTAGAAAAGAGAACTTGTCTTGGACTCCCAGATGAGTTTAAGGACTCCAAGTTTCTAGCCTTGTAAACTGAGTCATCTAAGTTCAAATCTGACTTCAGACACGTATTAACTGTGTGACCCTGGGCAAGTCACTTCACCTTATTTGTCTCACCTATAAATTTTCCACCCTAGAGAAGGAAATGGCAAATCATTCCAGTGTCTTTGCCAAGAAAACCCCAAATGGGCTCGTGAAGGGTCAGACTTGATTGACCAAGAAGTCCAATCCTCCCATTTCACAGATGAGGAAAGAGAAGTGAAGTCATTTGCCCAAGGTCATATATAAGGACATAGTCACGGAGCTGGGAGGCTCTGTGAGGCCATCTAGTCCAACTCCCTCACTTTACAGATAAGGAAACTGAGGGTTTTTAAGGTTTTGCAAATTGCTTTTCAATGTCAAACATTATTTGACCTCCCAGTAACCCGGGGAGGTAAAGGCTACCAGAAATATGATCCTCCTTTTACAGATGAAGAAACAGGTTCCGTGGTCACATAGCACAGAAGGGAGTAGTGGGATGCGAACCCTGGTCCCTCACTTACTGCATTGTTGTAAGGAAGGCAATGGGATCATTCATGCCTGGGGTTGGGGCTGGGAGAGATGTGATGGCTGAAAGCAGCCCTGGGCTCCTCTGAGACCTGGCCAGGAAGGATGCTTCCAATTCAGGTGGAGGTTGAGTTTGGGCCTTGGCTTGCGCAGAAGGGAGGAGGAAACTGGGGCAGCCAGAGGGTCAGGGGAGACCAAGGGTGAGAGGAGAGCTGATCCTAACCCTTGGCTCCCAGCCCCCTCCCCCACCCCACCCCTGCTCTCCCACACAGATCTGGGCATGCTCGTTGTCTCTTTCTCTCGGTCTCCATCCTCTTGCAGAAGCTTGGGGCTCTAGCTATTTTTCCTTCCCTGACCCCCTTTAGATCTCCCCTCATCCCCTCTCTGGCTCTGTGACTTGGCTTTCGGAATCTGCGCCCTCCACCTCTCTTTCCTGTCTCCCCCTTGGGGAGCTCTTTCCCCCACCCCACCCCTGCCTCGCTCCCTCCCTTCCTCTCTCTCTCTCTCTCTCCCTCCCCCCCACCCCAGGCTCTCTCCTCCGGTTCCCACTAGCAGGTATTGATTGGCCTCCAGGCGGTTCCCCTTCCTCTGCTCTCCCCACCGGCTCCTCCCTCCCTCCCTCCGGGGCCATAAATTTGCTGGCGGCTCCTTTGGGCTGTGCCTGTCAATATTCCAGGACTCAAGGCTTCGGGGATGGGGAGAGGACAGAGCCTAAACGTGGCCGGCCCTTCTCCCCGGCGGGGACACCCTCCTCCATACAGTCCTGGGAGGAGGGGGCGTCTGGGACTCCGTTCCTCTCCCCGGCCCTCCACCCACGCAGGGTTTTTACATCTTAAGGTACCAGCTCTGGCAGGCTGAGGACCAGAAGTCCTGGGACTTTGAGTAGTGGGACTGGGTGCTGAAGGGCTCCCCTCTCCAATGGGGGTGCTTTCCAGTGGGGTTCCTTTTTGTCTTTTTTTTTCCCTCTCCAGAAATGAATTTGAAATCGATAAGAAACCAGCCCTTACAGGCTCTCCTCCACCTCTTCCATCCTCCTTTCTCTTTCTCTTTCTCCCTTCATCCTGTTCCTTCCCTCTCTTCTTTGATCTCTCTGTCTCAGCCTGTCTGTCTCTCTTTCTGTCTCTCTGCCTGTCTGTCTCTGTGTCTCTGCTTCTCTCTGTCTCTGACTCAGGCTCTGTTTTTGTCTCTGACTGTCAGTCTGTCTCCTCTCCCTCCCCTTCTCCTGCTCTCAAGGAGTTGCCCACTAACTCTCAGTGATGGTGGGGGTGGGTGAATGGACAGCCACAGCTCTCTTTCCTCAGACACCCCACATCCACACCTACACTCACTCCCCCCAACACACACACATGCACGCACATGCACACGCACGCACACACACACACACACACACACACACACACATACAAACACACCTGTGATTTGGACTCAGAAGGTCCAGTTTGAAATTCACTTTTCCTGCTTTCTGGCTGGGGGGGGGGGGAGAGCAAGTAACTAAAAGTGGTTGGATCTCAGTTGCCATCAGTCTTTTTTGACTGATGGACAGAAGGATGAGAAAAGAACAGATAAATTGAGTCCCCCTAATTTGATGAAATGGGGGGATGCTCAGGAAGAGACAGATTTCTTAGGACCGAGTACCCCCCACCCATGATGACCTCTGAGGACTGTCACTTCCAAAGGTTTCTGATTGTTTGATTCTCTCAGGGAGAGGAAGACCGAGCTAGAAGCATGACACCAAAGTGTGGGGCAAGAAAGGGGGTTTGGGGAGGAGCTGAGGTGCTCCTCCCCTCGCCATAGCCAAGGGGTACTCTGAATGGATGGACTGTCATTAAGAGGAAGGGGTGGCAGTGGAACATATGGCTAGAAGCCATAGTGAGTCGGTGAGGGACAATCAAGCTAGGTAGAGAACTTACTGGGCAATGGTTTCTCCAGGGACAGCATAGGGTTTGACTGAAAAAGGTGGATATAGGTGGCATTGGAAGGGCTACTTTAGAGCCTGAAGTGGAGGAGGACTCAGGGGCAGAGGATGCCAATGCAGCCAGCACCAGCACTGCCCCCCCCAAGAACCCCTACCTGTAGGATGTTTGTATCTCTCTCCGCACACCGTGTTTGTCATGACTTGGGGGGGCATATGGGCGTGCCTGGAAACCTTAGGAGTGCTACCAGACTTGGGTGTGTGGGGATGCACATGGGCCCCTGAGATCCCTGCCTCTACATGTGGGCACATCAGCTTGTACCCATAGCCCAGAGTTTGTGTGCCTGAGGGTGGTGGGGGTTGGTTTGCTACCAGTGGTGGGAGCTGGGCTGGGGAGGTGTGATCTGATGTGCCTGGAGGGGGAGGGAAGGAATGGAGAGAATTCGGGGGTAGGGTCAGATCTGGGGGGTAGAGGAGCCAGGAGGGAGGAGGAGGAAGAGGAAGGCGAGGGAGAGGGGCAGGACCGGCAGCATCAGTCCTGTTCAATTATTTAGCAGCCCCTGATCAGGAGGGGGAAGGAAGGAGAGGAAGGGAGGGGACAGGAAAGGAGGGAAGGGGAGAGGAGGGGAAGGGAAAGGAGGGGAGGGGAGGGAAGAGGAGAGAAGAGAGGAAAGGAGGGAAGAGGACAGGAGAGGAGGGGAAAGGGGAAGGGAGAGGTGGAGAGGAGAGGAGAGGAGAGGAGAGGAGAGGAGAGGAGAGGAGAGGAGAGGAGAGGAGAGGAGAGGAGAGGAGAGGAGCACCTAGCATCAGAGGAGCTGCCCAGCGCCGCCAGGAGATTGGGAGCCGCGCAGTCCCTCCTCCGCCCTGCCCCCTCCCCCTCCCTCCCTCCCTCCTCCCCCCGCGCTCCCTGGCTCTCTCTCTCTCTCTCTCCCTCTCTCTCTCCCTCTCTCTCTCTCTCTCTCCCTCGCTCGCTCTCTCCGCTTCCAGCCGTCTCTGCCTCTGCAGCAACACTCCGCTGCCTCCAGCCCTCCGCCGGAATCTCGGTGGCGCTCCCTTTCTCCTTTCCGCTCGCACCCTCCTCTTCCTCCTTAGTCCCTGGGTTTGCCCCCCACCCCCGTTCCCCCCCTTCCTCCTTTCCTCTGTCCCTGCCCCCCCGGGGCCTCAGCACCCCACCGGCTCCTAGCTCTCCTTGCCTGGCTGCCCCCCCCGGGGGGCTCTTGCCTCGAGGCCTGGGGGCGGGGGCCCTCCCTCCCTGGCCCCTCTCCTCCTCCTCTCCCGCCGCTTCTCCCCATCCCCCTTTCCCCTTCTCTCCTCCCGGTTCTGCTTTTCCGCAGGATCCCCCCCCCCCGCCCGCTCTTCCTCCTCCCCCCCCACCCCGCTTTCCACCCCCGGCACCATGCCCCCTCCCCCGGGCGCTCCCCCTGGCTTTTGACGACCCCTCCTCCCTCCGGCAGAAGGAAATGCGGGGAGACCCCTAGCTCCCCCCCCACCCCGCGATGGCCCCAGGCGTCCTGGACCTTGCCGCTGCCGCCGCCCCGCGGAGCCTGGAGGGATCCAGTTGATTCCGTGGGTTCCAGTTCGAGGATCGCGATCTGGTCCCCCTGCCCGTCTCCCCTCCCTCCCCCCTTTCGGGGCTCGGAGCGGGAGGGGGGTTTCCCGGGGCCTGGAGGCCCCCCCCCTCGCCGGCCCCCGGCCATGGGGCTGTGAGGCGGCGGCGGCCGAGATGCCCCCCGGGGGCCCAGGGCCCGGGGGGTGCCCGCCCTGGCCCCCCGCCCTGGCTCTGCTGCTGCTGCTGCTGCTGCTGCTGCTGGGGGCGGGCGAGGGCGACGGGGCCCGGGTCTCCTCCAGCCTCAGCACCACCCACCACGTCCACCACTTCCACAGCAAGCACGGCACCGTGCCCATCGCCATCAACCGCATGCCCTTCCTCACCCGAGGCGGGCACGGTAAGTGGCCCCTTCTCCGGCCTCGCCCCTGCTCCGCTTCCCGGGCCCTCTGCCTCCCACCCCCTTATCATCCTGAGCCCATCTGGGCTTCGCCGACCCGTCTCCGAGCCTGAGTGCTCCCCCTCGGCATCCCCACGCCCCGAGATCTCTTTCCAACCTCCTTCTACCTCCCTTACCACATCTTCTTATTTTCCCATTTCCATCTCCCCACCTCCCTCTCCCCCATCTCCCTATCTCCCTTCCCCTCACCTCCCTCCGTCCCTTTCCTCCATCTCCCTATTCCCTACTCCCTCTCCCCCCTCTCCCCACTTCCCTCTCCCCCATCTCCCTACCTCCATGGCCCCCATCACCTTACTTCCCTCAGTCTTTCTCCCTTATCATTCCATGTCTCTGACCCCCCTTCCATCTTCATAACTGACCCCCTCATGCCCCCAGTTTCTTGGCCCCCTCCCATCTCCACCTCTCCACCCTCCTCCCTGCTTTGCTTTCCACCTCATGTTCACGGCTCTCCTAGTCACCACACCGCTGTCCTCTCCCATTGCCAGCTCTGCTCCCCCACACCCACATCTTTTCCTCCTGTGCCCCCCCATACTTCCACAATCACCCCCACCTTATACCTGGCCCTTCTGCCTTTGTTATAGCCACTCATTTCTTGGACCCTCCCACCCCCCATGTGTGGCCCCCACAGCCCTTTCTCTGCCCCCTCCTACTTCTGTCCCTATTCTCCCATCCCCTCTCTCAGGCCCCTCACCCCCCCCCCCCAGCCTATCTGTTATCTCATTGCTCTGCCTCTTCTGTTCTTGGACACTAATATTCCTCTCTGGTCCCACTCACAATCTCAGCCTTTTTGATCCCCATATTGCATCCCCTAGCTCACACTTCCATTTCTCTGAGTCTCTTCATAGCTCCCCTTGAGCTCTTCTCTGACCCCCTTTTCCCTCCACTCTGACCTCCTTCCACCCCATCCCTTGGAGCCTCTGTCATCTTCATCTCTGCCTCCTTTATACTCCGTTTCCTTACCCGTCACCTGTCTCCCCATTTCCCCATATCTCTAGCTCTGACCCCATGTACCCCTCTCTGAGTTCCCTTTGACCCACACCTCTGAACCACATTTCCCCCCTCCTTCTCAGCATCATCCTTCTCCCCAGTTTCTATGTTATCTCACACCCTTGCTTCGGATCTCTCCCATTCCTAATGAGTGACCCTCAGCTTAGATTCCACCCCATTATGTGCCTTTTGGGCCTCTCACAGTTCTCCCCCTGCTATTCCTGTCTGCAATATCCTGCAATATCTTCTCTCCTCTCTCTCTAATACTCTTTAACAGCTCCCCCCATCTCTCTATTCTACTCACACTCCCATTTCTGCCCCCTCCTAGACTTTCTTAATATATGTTCTGAGGAGCCTCACCCGGGCACTGTCCTTTATGAGGCTCTCACATCTACCTTCTTGGCAATCCCCCATCTTCTCCCTTCATTCTTCATTCTCCTTACACCCCTATTAATGACTTCTTTGCAATCTCATCCTTGAACCATCTCTCTATTCCCTGATACTCCCATTTTCTGTTCCTGCATTTGCCTTCTCACAGTTCCATTTCTGTCCCATTCATACACCCATCGTCTCCGCTCTCCTCACCTCCTCGTTTATCATCTCTGCACGACCCTTGCACCATTCTCCTTAGACCTTTCTTACTTGCCACATCTCTGCCCACTTTCTCCTTTATCTCTGACCTCCCTCCATCTCTGCCCTCTCTCTTCTATTTCAACCCTCTTTCATTCCCATCTCAGTCTCCTTTCCTCCCCTTCCATCATCGCCCCATCAATCCTTTATTTGTTCGCTCATACCCCCCATCTCTTTCCATTCTTTCCTATATCTCTGTCCCACTATCCCCCATCTCTACTCCCTATTTCTGCCCTCTCTGTCTTTTCTTTCTGTCCCTCACATTTCCATCTCTGACCTCTCACCCTATCTCTGACCCAACAATGGAGTATAACAGTATTCTCCTCTGCTCCTTTTCACACTCATAATCATCTCTTGGTCTCCTCACAGTCCCCATTATTGTCTTTTCACTTTCTGCCTGCCTTTTCTCCTTTATCCCCTTGCTCCCATCTCTGTACCTTCAGCCCCATTTGTCTCTTCTCAATTCTCTGCTCCCTCTTACTCCTATCCTTGCCATCTCTAACTTCTCTGACCCTCATCCCTATCTCTATCCCTTCATACTTCATTTCTCGGCCCCTCATACCTCCCTATATCTCTATCCCCTTATACGCCTCCTATTGCTGTCCTTTCACAGCATCCATCTCTTGCCCCATTCATCTCTCATCTTTCTGCCCCATCTGAAGTTTTTCACTATCCATGTTTTCTCTCATCCAGTGGTACGTCTTCACCCACGTCTTCTGGACCTCTCTCACTCCTACCCCATCTCTCTTCTCCCTCCCATGCCTTCCCTTGCTCACCTTCTCCCTCCCATGCCTTCCCTTGCTCACCTTCTCCCTCCCATGCCTTCCCTTGCTCACCTTCTCCCTCCCATGCCTTCCCTTGCTCACCTTCTCCCTCCCATGCCTTCCCTTGCTCACCTTCTCCCTCCCATGCCTTCCCTTGCTCACCTTCTCCCTCCCATGCCTTCCCTTGCTCACCTTCTCCCTCCCATGCCTTCCCTTGCCCACCTTCTCCCTCCCATGCCTTCCCTTGCTCACCTTCTCCCTCCCATGCCTTCCCTTGCTCACCTTCTCTCGGTCCCTCTGGACCCTATCTCTATGCATCCACTTTCCTCATCAAATTGCTGCTTCCCCCACCCTGTTGCTTTCACCTCAACAGTCCTCTTCATGACTTTTTTATCGCCTTAGTTGTTCTTGCCTTTCCCTTACTTTTCCTCTTTATTGTCCTGTTTCTTCTGCTTTGCATCTTCAGTGTCTCCCTACTTTGATCATTCCTCACAGTCCCCGTTTACACTATTTTGTTACTGTGACTCCTTTCTGTCCCATATCTCCTGTTTCCATCACTTTCTCTTCAGGTTCACGTCTGGTCCCCCAGTCCCTTTCCCCTTTTTTTAATCTTTATCTATGCCCACATACTTTTCTTTTATCTCCTTTCCCCCTTCTACTCCCATTTCTTTCTTTCTTTTTTTTTTTTAACATTTTTTATTTCATTTCTTTCTTTTCTCCAATCTTGCAACACAATTTCCCTTTCTTGGTGGAAACTGTGTTCCTTTCATGACCATTTGTGACTTCTAGCATTGCCAAGTATCAGACCTAGGTTCCTTAGGTTGGAGAAGTGTTGGAGAAGGAAGAACATAGGTGGAGGAAGTAGCATGGGACAGTAAGGAAGGGCAAAGATGGAGAAGAGAAGCTAGGAATTTGAGGGTGGAGCCCAAGGGTCTTAAAATGAAAGAGACTAGGCAGAGGCACTTCTGAATGGGAAGTGGGGGATGAGAAAGTCAAGGGAAGTAAGGGCAAGAGCACAAAGCATTGGGAGAGACAAGGGAGAGAGAGAGACAATCAGAATATTAGGTCCTAAAGATCATATGCTCCAGTGCCTTCATTTTAGTTGCTGTTGAGCCTGAGGTCCAAACAAGGGAAGAGACTTACTTCCTCTCTCCAAATCACATGGTAAATGAAAGAAGAGACAGAAGACAGTGAAAGAGAAGTAAGATATACAAGAGATGAAAGAAAACTAGACAAAATGAAGGGTGCTGGGACCAGAAAAGGGAACTCTAGAGGAGAGAGATATTGGGCGAGATGAAGGAATCCTAGAAGGGAAGGAAGGGAGGGAGGGAGAGAGAGAGAGAGAGAGAGAGAGAGAGAGAGAGAGAGAGAGAGAGAGAGAGAGAGAGAGAGAGAGAGAGAGAGAGAGAGTTACTCAATATCTTGACTTAGGACATGAAAGCCAAGCCTTCCACTCTGGGTTGAGTCTTAACTAAGTGAACTCATTTCAGTAGAGACTCCACCCCAATGAATGAAAGGATGAAAGGTCTGGGAGGCCTTTTCCCAAAATAGGTCAGGCTTCCCTTGTGTCCTAGTCCTTCCTGGGATGAGCCAGAGGGTGTCACATCACAGTGTGGGAAATCTCCATGGATGTGGTTTTTGTTGAAGCTTCTTTCTCTGTATTCTCTTTCTTCTCTCCTCTTCATCCCCATCCATTATTTCTTCTTCACTATTCCCTATTCTTCCCCCCACCCCTCTTCTCCCACCATCCCCACCCTTTTCTTCAGTTACATAACACCTGTATTGACCTGCCAGACACTCACTAGCAGCTGCCTCATGTGCTTGATGCCAACTTGGAGAGGGAGATCCAGAATACCTAGGTCCTGAGAATGAGCTGAGAATAGGTGCAAGTGGAGGAAGGGCACCTAGCCTCTCCAAGGGACTTCTTTCAACTCCCCTCCCACTGTAGTACCAATGTTTCCCCTTCCTCATTCAAGTCCCAGAATGCATGGTGATCCTTCAGACCCCAATGTCTAGAGGAAAGGCTCTAATATCAGCTGAGCTCTGATTCAGTGACATACAGAGGTTCTAGATTTGGGATCTTGTCCCAAGCAGTAAATTATTCTGGATGTGGGGCCTTTGCCTTGGAGGTGGAGTCTAGAGAGTACAAGATTACAAATGGTTATTTGGATTTGGGATTGAGGGGATCAACCGCCCAAAAATTCCTTTTGGGGTTTGAGGTTCAAAGTGTAATGCTAGAACTTGCCTGGGGGTAGAGGTAGGTAGGGGTAAAGACTCTGCCTTCTGCAAGCTGAGAGCAGGGGAGGGAATGCTGGCCTGTCTGCTTCTGAGAGCCTATCTTATCTGGGGGCCTGGCTGGGTAGCTGACTTCCAGGGGTGCTGAATGGACAAGAGGGCTCTGCCCCATCCAGGGTTGCTGTCACCAAAAGATGGTATATTCAGCCAAGTGGTTCTAGATTGGACTCTTCTTCTCTCTGGGTGATTTTTGATATAGAAAGGATATTGTCATTGAGTTCTGAATTATTTGGGCCCTGGTTATCTTGTTAGCAAGTAAGTTCTTAGGTGACTGATGTGGAAGTATTCAACATAGACTTGGTTGAGTAGAAAGTCGCGAAGATTCTCGAGTAAATGAGGCCTGCTGCCTTTCCTTGGCCCTGGGATGGATGTGGGTTCTAGATCAAGGAAGCATCCAGGGTGTGTTGGCTATTTGACAAGGAATGCTGAGTAGATGCTGCTGCTGAGGGCTCTTGGCCAGGCCATTCAGCATGTTCACAATACATACACTATACCTCTGGGCCATCTTTGGTCACCATTTTGGGGAATCTATTGGCATATCACTGGAATCCCTATATAGACCTTTTCAGGTGACCTGATTCAAGGGGGCTTCAGTCTGCTTGGTTTCTAATGTATGGACACACCCTGGAAAACACTTTCCCTGCTTTTAAGGTGAGGGGACAGCCCTTAGGGGTGAGGTCAGGGCCTAAGCTGGTCCTAAGTCTAACAATGAAGGTATAGATGAGAAATTGTACTGACTTTGCTCTTCCGACTCTTTGACTGTAGAATCAGCTAAGCCTTTAGGTAATATGGCGGCTGATGGTGTGATCAATGGCTCCCCAGGGTAATAACCACCCTCCTGAGCCCAATGAACCATCCATCTTTCATCTCTTCTACCCAAGAAATATCTTCTCCCCACAATGTAATAAGCGCCCCTCAAGCTTTAATGAGCCCCGCCCTGGCATAATCAGGTGGCTGCATCTTGAACACACTGGGCTAATAAATCACCTTGGAGGCCTGACTGGTGCTGATGGGGGGGGGGGAGATATCTCAGGCCTTCCAGTCCAGGATGTAGGTAGGAGAGGTTGAGGGGCCTTGGATTTCTGAGCATGGGTGGGGTGTTGGCTGAAGCATAAGGAGACTAGATCTGCAAACAGGGTTGTTCCATTTGTGTGCAGGCGAATCTGTTTTGAACTGTGTGTGTGTGTGTGTGTGTGTGTGTGTGTGTGTGTGTGTGTGTGTGCTGGTGTCCATCTGTCTAACTGTCTGAAGATTTCTCCTGTGACTTTTAGTCTTTGTGGCTTTGTGTATGTTTGTGTCTGTCTCTATGGCTTTGTACTTGTCATTTCCAAAAGCATGTATGTCTCTACATGCGTTATCTGTGATCACGTGTGCGAGTGTGTGTGTGTGTGTGTGTTCATGTCTTCTTCCGTGTATTGGCTAGGGTCTGTGGGTGTGAACTCTTTCTTTGTGTGTAATTGGGTGTGTCCAGTTCTCTGAGCAGCCCAGAAAATGGACTGGGGGCTCTGTGATGGATCTGGATCTGGGTGTGTGCCTTTGGACCCATATTATGGTGGTGTTGGGAGGCCAGAATGGAGATCTGGGTCCATGTCAAGGTCTGGTTAGGCTTGTCTCTGACAGGGATAGGCCTTGTATTCCCCCAGGGCCCTCAGACTCTTCTCTTTTGCTCTCCTTTCCTGAGCCCAGAGAAAACCTGGACAGCTCCAGGGTCTTCTCTATAGAGAGACAGACTGGTTTCAGGGTCATGAGGAAGGTCTCCTCTCCCAGGGGGAGAGTCTTGATCTCCAAGGGTGCCACAAGATGATAGAGAAAAGGGAAATCTTCCCCATAGTTTTTTTGGGGGGTCTTGGAACATTAGAGATGATGGGGGGGTCTCCCAATTCTATTGTGGAGGTAGGATTTGAGAGCCCAGACAGGCTATCCACTGGGGGAGACCCCAGCTTCCATGCCTCATTCCCTCTACTGGACTTGAGCAGTGTGTGAGTGGAGGGAGAAAAGAGGGAGGACTCTGGATATTAAGGTTGCCATGGAAACAGCTGATTTTCCGTGGTGCCGCAGTGATAGGAGCTGAGGGTCTTATTACCAGCTGAGGCCTCTTCTCCCCACTCCTCACTCATGGCTCCTTGCTGGCCTCCCCCAGGAGCAGGGCTCTTGCCCCAGTCTGCCTTCATCTCTAACTGGACCCATACACCTTGAGCTAGTCTTTCTGGCTTCTCTGCCCTCTAGGTAGCTAAGGGTCCAGGTTTACCTGGCTGTGACTATGCCTCCATCTTATCTTAGGTGGGAGCATAGAAGGGGAGGGAGGCAGAGAGGGATCCTCTGATGACCCTTTCCTCTCCCATTCCTCCTAGGGACTCTCTTCTCAGAGTGTCCCCTTCTGCTCCACAAATGGGACCTCTGGGAGTCCACCTCCTTGTCAGGAGACAGGAGGCCCTCAGATTGAAGGCTTCCATCCTGTCCTTCACCTGGAATATCTGAGCTGGCTGGTGCCCGGGCCCCCTGGGGTGTGAGCCAGCTCCCATACTCCCTGGGGGCAGTTTGGGGTTGAACCTGGGGCAACTGCTGCCATTAGGTTTCTTTCCTGCAGTACTCTCCCTTAACCTTTCCAGAACCTAGTAACCTAACCTCCAGTTCCAATCTCCATCCTGAGTGTGGGTCTCCCATTGTTCTGCCCCCTTCTCCCTTGCTTAGCACATAGGTTGGGTTGGATTGGTTTGAATTGAATCTTGGAGAATCCACTTCCCCTCCAGGGGCCCTGAACAGCTCTCCCTCTGCCCTAGGCCACCCTTCCCCACCCCCAGCCCCAGAAGTACCCTGAAGAGACCCATCAAAGACTAATTATTTAATTAAACATTTTATGACTCTCATCTGCTCCCATTATGATCCATAGAGTCCGAGATGGTTCCCTTTGCCCAGGCCCACTCCAGAGCTTGGTGGTCTGGCTACCCCCTGGCCTAATTTGGTCTCCCTTCCTGTAACCAGGGCATTTCTCCACCCCCCCCCCCCTTCAGCTTCACCCACCCTGGAGAGCCCAGGCAGCCGCAGGAGGGAACATGGCAACTAATGGGGTTTATTTTGGGGTTTGATCGTTAGGGACCTCACACCCGCCCCCAGCAGCCGGATGGTGCAGAGGAGAGAAAGAGGGAGAGGAGGAGGAGAGGTGGGGGTGGGGTGGGGTGGGGAGCCTGAGCCTGCCAAGTCTGGCCCCATTCTCCCTGACTCTCTCACCTACTCCCTTGGGTCCCCCTCTTTGTCCAGGGGGAGGACAGCTCTCTCTCTCTCTGCCTGACAGCCTTCCTCTTTTGTCTGTTTACCTCTGTCTCTCTGGTCTGTCCTGGGGTCTGAAGCCTCCAAATAGCATCAAACCCCAAGTCCTGTCCTGCAAGGGAGCAGGGAGTTAGAGGGTTCCTAAGACTGGGAGGAGACAAAGAGCCCTGTTGGCTGGGGAGGGGAGCTCAGCCAGGTGTCCTGGCACAGGGTGGGCAAAACATAGAGGAGAAAGAGTCTGAGCAGGGAGGGGGTGGACAGAGCTGGCCAAGTTGGGGAAGGAGGCTGGCTGTGTGGCCTATGAGTCAGAGCAGAACAAAGCCCCCTACCGCCCTGCAGCTGGTTGGGTCTCTGGGGATCTCACACACCTGCATCACTTGACCCCTCCTGGGCTTCACACCCCTGTTGTCAATGTCACCTTGGCTGGCACCCAGGGGAAGGGAGGAGAAACAGACCCTGCAGGCACTGGACAACCCAGAGCTTGGCTCCCTTTGGCAGCTGTTCTCCCCACCCCATGGCCACCCCCACTCCCACCCTGGAGAAGTTCCCCCTTCATAATGCCCTTCTCTGTCTTTCTGAAATCTCTCTTTGGCTCTCCCATCTCTCCTTAGATGTAATTAAAATGAGAATTCTTGAGGCAGCTACATGGCTCTGTCTACACACACACCCACTCACCCCTCCCTTAGGGGCAGCTGTGTGTGGTGGCTGCTCCCATAGCATTGTCCATTTCAGGACACGACCCGTGCTCCCAGAACCCAAGGGCGCCCCCTGTCCTTGCTGTGCTGACCCTGTGCCTTCTTCCCACCCCTTCCCCACCTATCTCCCTTTTCTCTCTACAGCTGGAACGACCTACATCTTTGGGAAGGGCGGGGCGCTCATCACCTACACGTGGCCCCCCAATGACCGGCCCAGCACGAGGATGGACCGCCTGGCCGTGGGCTTCAGCACCCACCAGCGCAGTGCCGTCCTGGTGCGGGTAGACAGCGCCTCTGGCCTCGGGGACTATTTGCAGCTGCACATCGTAAGGACCCTGGGGCCTAGACCCCCCTGACCCCCTCCCTTCTTTTCCTTGGGCAGCTCCCTCCTTTTGCCACAGTCCAAGCCTGAAGATCCCTTCCTCTCAGAGAAATGCCAGGACCCAGACTACTCTTCCTCCCCCCTCATTTCCTCCCCACACACCCCAAGTAACTCCGTACCTCTTCCTGGTTTGCCTGCGTGGACACCTAGTCTGGCCCAACACATGGGAGGGTGGAAGGAGCGTGGAGGACCTGAACATGAATCTTGGCTCTGTTCCCTATGTGACTTCTTGCGGCATCATGGTCCAATGGTTAGAGCATTGGACCTGGAGTCAGAAAAACCTGGTTTTAAATTCTGCCACACAAACTTGCTGGCAGCTCTCTCTCACCCTCAGTGTCCTCTGTTAAATAGGAGGCTGATCAATGGCCTTCAAGGCCCCTTTCAGCCCTAAATTGATGTTGCCAGGAATCACTGAACCTTTTTGTGCCTCACTTTCCTGCTTTGTTTAATGAAGAAATTTAGACTAGACAATCTCTAAAGCCTCTTCTAGCTCTAATCCAAATCTCTAATCCATTTGGAGACTGCCACCCTGGTTCTGGGTTCATCCTTCTCTGGACCTTACTTTTCTCTTTGTAAAAATGGGTGACCCCTGACACCTCCTGATTTGTAAAGGTCTCCCACCAGCCTCTTGAGATCCTCTCAATGATTCCCAAGCCCCTTGGAAATGATCCTAGTTCCACTGGTGGCTCCAGCACTCTTTCAGCACTCCAAATGTGGACAGCTCCCAGAGAGTCCCTCCTAGGCTTTCTCCTCTCCCAGATCAGGACCTCCTCTGGGGAAGTCACTTCACCCTTCTAAGCCTCCATTTCTTTATTTGTAAAATGGCTTTTGAGTCCAGAGTCCTCCCCTGACCTTACACCCACCTCCTTTCTTGCCTTTAATGTCTGCCATAGCAGACTCCTGACCAAGGCTCCTCCTGTACTCCTCCTGTACCTGGAAGGTGGATGGATCAAAGGACAGGTTGGATGGACCCTGGGTGAAGCTGAAGTCCTCTGGGGACTGTTTGGGATGCAGGGGACTGAGTGTGGAGTGATGGATATGGAGTTAGGGTCCCTCATCTGTGGAAGAGGTGGACTTGTTTCTGAGAACCTCAGATGGCATCCTCTGTGCCCATGCTCCCAGACAACTTGGGGCTGATTCAACAGATAGACAATTGTAGCTTCATCATCTTAATGCAGTCTCATGACAGCCCACTGAGGTCAATACATCAGGTATCATTATTCTCATTTTACCGAGAAGGAAACTGAGGCTCAGCTGAAATGTCCAGGGTCATGAAGCTTTTAAAAGCAGAGCTAGGATTTGAACCCTCCTTGCTTCAGGTCCACCACTCTTTCTGATACACTGACCTTCCTCATAGATGTCCTCAACAAGCAGTGCAATGTAGTGGAGGAAAGGGAAGAGAGGATGGTCCTGTGGCTTTGGGGGAAGTTGATGGCTCAGGAGCTAGCAGGGCAGGGGGAGGGGGTACAGGTGAAAGTGAAGGAATTGAGTTAACATTGAGGAGTGAGGCAAATTGAGGGATGCTGGGAGAAAACAGGTGTGGGTGTGGGTGTGGGTTTGTGCATGTATGCGTGTCTGAGGTGGGGGAGGGGAGAGAGAGTGAGAGAAGACACAGAGGGGGGAGAGAGAGAGAGAGAGAGAGAGAGAGAGAGTTGTATGTGTGGGAACAGTGGGGTAGGCCTTTACCAGTGGGACATCCCAACTGCAGATGTGGTCCTTCTGTGACAGACTATCAATTCAATCATATATGCACATGTGTGTGTATGAGTTTGTGTGGATTCCTGAGTGAGCGTATGTCATATCTCCTTGGCTGACCCAGATGTGGCTTTGGTGGGACTGATTCGTGTCCTGCAGAGATGGAGGGCTAGATTCTCTTGGTCCTGAAGGAGAAAGAGATTTCTCTCCCCCATCACCATAGGCCAGTCAGTCAACCAGTCAACCAACAAGCCTTTATTATGTACCACTTCCCAGGTGACTTTCAGCCTTCCCTCAGACTTCTTGCAAGGGATTGGGGGTGAGCTGTTGATTGAGAGGATAGGGTTGAAGGGGAAGGGAAGGGAAGGGCCTGAGGCCTAAGAGGGGAAGCTGGGAGCTGGGAAGACCCAAGGGAGATATTGCAGAAGTGGGGAGTGAGGCCAATTCTGCCTGGGGGAGACAGAATGCCTGGGTCTCCTCCTGGGGGGTAGCTCAAGGGACCCCACCCCCCCACAGTGACACATCGGCTCCCACGACGGCTTCATTAGCGGCTCTGGGAGAGCAGGGAGGCGGCAGTGAAATAAGAGGAAAGCAATTTGACGTCTCTAATAAAGCGTCGCTCCACTTTGCCAAATTAATTTTGACTCCCATAATTATTTGCTGTAGGAGCGGCCCGCTCTCCCCACCGCCGCCTAATGAGGTAATTGGGGAATTAGGAATTAATGACTTTAACAGAAGTGACAACTGACTCCTCGTCAGGCGCTGCACAGGGGAGCTGTTGTCTCCCCCAGAGCTCCTGGCTGGGAACCCAGGAATCCGGTCTCTCCCCACTTTCCCATCTAGTGGTGAACACTCTCTTGCTATGGGACCCCAGGCAAGAATGTCTCCTCTGAAAACCCCACTCTCCCCATCTGTAAAAGCCATCAGGGGGACTGCCCACCCAGGCTTGTTCTGAGGGTCTAAAACTCCAAGGATTAGGGGATCAGGGTTTTGCAAACCTTTTAAGGTTCTAGAAATATCAGTTTATAGCTAGATCCAAGGCCTTGGGGCCCTCAGCTCCCTGCTAAGCCAGCCCAACTCACTCAACCAGAATTACCACCTTGTATGCTAGGCACTATGCTAAAAGCTGGGGATTTGTAGAACTAAGAAGCCAGTCCTGTCAAAGCTGTATTGGCCATTCTGGTACCTGGGACAACATTAGTGGAAGGCTAAGGGTAGACCTTGGGAGGATGGACAATCTGACTGCTCCACAAGTGTGATCCAGATGCCTGGAGAGAGGCGGCTTACCCCCTTTTCCTCCTCTCTCAGGGTCCACCTTCTTCCTAAGCCCTGCAGGAGCATCAGATAGTATAATATTGTTAGACATGGGCAAGTGGTCTTGCCCCCCCCAGGTCAGCAAATGGAGCAATGCCCTGGCTACCCAGCCCTGGTACAGCTCTAGGGCCATATAGCTTGAGCCATGGGGAGAGCCATGTGTTTTGCTTGGCATCACAGAGACTCAGAAGCTCTTGCTGAACTCCAAAGGTGCCATGTGTACTTGTGATTTATTTTTCAGGATGTGAACGAGAGCTGATATTTCTGTGACCCCTTTAAGGTTTGCAAAGCCCTTTACTGACATAATCACATTTGACCCTCGCCATAAATCTGTGCAATAACTATTATTATCATGACCCATTTTACAGCCTCGGAAACTGAGCTTTAGTGAGTTGAAGCAAGTTGCCCAGGGTGACAAACCGATTAAGTAGCAGAAGCAAAATTTGAATTCAGGTCTTCCTAGGTGTAAGGCCAGTGCTCTGCCCCCTCTGCACCAGGCTCAGTTTATCCCTGGATATTTTAATTCGTGCTAGACAAAAAGTGTGAAAGTCACAGGTTTCAGAGGTGAGAGACCCTGATGGTGATCTAGTCCAATCCCCATCCTTTTATAAAGGGGAAAATTGAGATCCAGAGAGGAGTGTCCAAGGTCACAGGAGTAGTGAGGAGCAGAACTAGAGATTGAACACATTCTTTGGCTTCAAAGCCAGGGTTTTTTTCCCAAATATATTGCAGTCCATGATATTTCTTGGTGATATTCCCTAGTCTGAGCAGATCTGAGGGAAGACACTAACCCAGAGTAGACAGGCTAGCTTCTGGGATTGGCTGGTGAAGTGGACAGTCTCAGGACAGGAACCTCCCTCTATCCCGCTGAAACTGTCCTTGGAGCTTTTTCTCTCATACAGAAAGGGGAAACAAAGTGATGTGAATGGGAGAAAGGGGGGGAGATTGTCAGTGAGAGATCCTATGGTGGGGTGCTTCTGTAGTACTGTTAGGAGAGGGTGCATGTGCACCCCTCAGGAGCCCTTGGGAGTGAAGAGCTCTCTGTATAAGGACTTCAGTGCAAGTGAGAGAACCAGTCAATCAACCAGTATATTTTAAGCACTGTGCTGTGCTGGGGAAAGAGAGGAAGGAAGGAAGGAAGGAAGGAAGGAAGGAAGGAAGGAAGGAAGAAGAGGAAGGGAGGGAGGAAGGAAGGGAGGGAGGAAGGAAGGGAGGGAGGGAGGGAGGGAAGAAGAGAGGAAGGAAGGAAGGAGAGGAAGGAAGGAAAAAGAAGAAAGGAAAGAAGGGAAGGAAGAAGGGATTGAAGCAAAGGAAGGGAGAGAAAAGAGGGAAAGAAAGAAAAAATAGAGATAGAGAAAGAAAAAAAGGAAAAGAAAGAAAAAAGAAAAAAGAAAAGAGAAAGAAAAAAAGGAAAAAGAGAAGAAAAGGGTCTCCACTTTCAAAGAGTGCCCAGTCCAATTAATGGTGTGACAACATACAAGCATCCAAGGGAGGTCACCCACATTCAGAAGAAACTAGAGTTAGCCTCAGAAAGAAGGCCCTGAGATGGAGGAGGTCAGGGAAAGCTAGAAGGTAGGATTGAACCAGACTTAGAAGAAACCCAGGAAGCTAAGAGGGGGGCAGGGAAGGGGGCAGTGGGAGAATATGCCTCGTATCAAGAGGTGAAAAATCCTGTGCTAGGAATAGCAAGGAGTCCGATTGTCACTGGAAGGCATGAGAAGTCTGGCAAAGAAGGAGGATCTAAGTTCAGAAAGGCCTTCAAAGTCAAAGTGGGGAGACTCTTATTTCATCTAGGAGGTGATGGGGAACAATGGGTGCTTAATGAGTAAAAGGCTGGCATGGAGATTACTCTGGCCAAGTAGATGATGGACAGAAGTGGGAAGGGACTGGAGGTAGGCAGAACCCCCAACAGTTAATGCCATAGTCCAGGTGTGAGGGGAAGGAAGTTTGCACTAGAGTGATGGCTATGACCTATTTTTAGAGGATTTGAGGGTCCATAGGAGATAGAGGGTCAAAAAGAAGGGAGAAAAGAGTCAGAGAGAGGCTCTAGGCAAGCAGGTTGTTCCAATTCATCACCGAGCTTGGCTCCATCTTAGACTGGCTTTAAATTAGAATGCTGGCTTAGACGGGGGCTCTGGAAGCCCATGGCTCACCTCTGCTAGTACCTTCTATGGTTCCTGATGCCCCTCTCATTCCCAACCCCAAGAAGTTCATTCCCTCCTCCCTGCCCCTTGTCACCATCTACCTTATCCTGAGAAGTGAATGGGACCTTGCCTGTCTGCTGTTTATTCTCCAATCTTGTTTGTCCATTCTAGAAGTCTCCCCAAATTCACACAAAGACGCACCCACAGCCCACACTCCCATGGGAATGGGGGAGCCCACACACAGCTTCCCTACCTTCCCCTCTCTCACCCTCCCCTGCAGAGCAATGACCTAGTTAGGGGCCTGTAAGCTTGAAGAAAAGTTCAGGTGGAAGTCTTCTTCTTCACTACCCCCCAACCACAGGGCTCTCTACTGAGCACAGCAGAGGGTGGGAGAAGCCCCCATGGGGCTCAGGAGGACAGAACTGAGGGCAAAGGAAGGGGCTCTGATCCCCTCCCCAGCTCGGTCACTCTAGTCAGCTGCCCCTGTCAGAGCTTTGTGCTTGCTGCCAGCAAACCCAAAGTCAGCAAACCTTTATTAAGTTTCTGCAGTACGTAGGGCCCCCAGGGTTGGGGCAGAGGCAGGGCCATTGAGATAAGGATCCTGTATTCAAGCATTTTCCAGGTTAGTAGCAGGTCTTCACTTAAAGTTTGTGAATGACCAATTCTATCTCCTATCTATCTTTTTTTTTAAAATGTCTTATTGGGGACCTTTCATTTTTATACTGCTGTCATGAAAGGGAATATCCATTCTTCCCCAATTCTTCAATCAGCAAGCATTTATTTTTATGGTGCATCTACCATGGAAACCCAACAGACCCCCTCCTATGCCCATAAGGAAAGGTTACGCCCCTTTTCTGTATAGCTTCTAAATTTACAAGGTACTTTCTCTGATGTGGACAAGCCAGGAGTTGGGGGCACAAGTGTATATGATGGCCATTGTCCATTACCTCTGAGAGATTTAAGGGGACTGCTCACAATCATACAGTAGAGAGTGCCATAGTCAGGAGAGCTTGAACTCAGGGTTTGATTCTATTACATTATGAGTGGCTGCCAATGAAGGCTTGGATGGATGGATGGAGGGATGGATAGATGGATGGGTGGATGGATGGAGGGATGGATGGAGGGATGGATGGATGGATGGAGGGATGGATGGAGGGAGGGATGGATAGATGGATGGATGGGTAGATGGATGGGTGGATGGATCGATGGATGGAGGGATGGACAGATGGATGGATGGGTGGATGGATGGATGGAGGGAGGGATGGATGGAGGGAGGGATGGATGGATGGATGGATGGAGGGATGGATGGATGGATGCATGGAGGGAGGGAGTGGATGGAGGGATGGATGGATGGAGGGATGGAGGGATGGATGGATGGATGGGTGGATGGATAGATGGATAGATGGATGGATAGAGGGAGGGATGGACAGATGGATGGATGGATGGATGGATGGAGGGAGGGAGGGATGGATGGAGGGATGGATGGATGGATGGATGGAGGGGTGGATGGATGGATGGATGGATGGAGGGATGGACAGATGGATGGATGGGTAGATGGACGGATGGAGGGAGGGAGTGATGGATGGAGGGAGGGATGGATGGATGGATGGAGGGATGGATGGATGGATGGATGGATGGATAGATAGATGGATGGATGGATGGGTGGATGGATGGGTGATTGATGGGTAGATGGATGGGTGGGTGATAGATGCATGGATAGATGATGGGCAGATAGATGAATGGATGAATGAATGGATGGGTGGATGGGTGGATAAGTGGCTTGACCCACCCCCTCATACCCACCTGCCTCTCCTGGGTGCTGACCCCCTGCCTTCTGGCCACCAGGACCAGGGCACCGTGGGGGTGATCTTTAATGTGGGTACTGATGACATCGCCATTGATGAGCCCAACGCCATTGTGAGTGACGGCAAGTACCATGTGGTACGCTTCACCCGGAGTGGTGGCAATGCCACCCTGCAAGTGGACAGCTGGCCAGTGAACGAGCGCTACCCAGCAGGTAGGTGGAGCCAGGAAATGAATGTATGGGGCATCAAGGAGGAGGGGGGGGGCAAGGTTGGGCTAGGGAAAGGGAGTGAAGAAAATGAAGCTGGAAGGCTTGGAGTTGGGTGCTGGGGAGGTTGGGGAAATGACTGGCATGGTGGAAAAAGTCAGGAGAGATCTGAGTTCAAATCTTGCTTCTGTGTGGACCATGTATAAGTTTCCTCATCTGGTAAATCAGGCTAAGAGCACCTTTAGTCCCTCTATCTCAGACTGTTGTGAAGCTCAGCTGAAATTATTTTCAGACTTTGAAGAAGTGCATGAGAAGGAACTGGATTCTTCTTATTGATATGGAGGACTAGGAGGGCAGAGATGGGATCTGGAGTCGGGGGCGTGAGAGAAGCAGAGAGAGGGTTGGAGGACTAGAGAGGTCCAGGCTAGCAGAACACTGGAGGCTGCTCCACTGGCAAACTGCTGCTTACCCCGGCCTTCGAAAGAGAAGGGGCAAACGGAGAGTGGGGAGAGATAGATGTATGCACAGCCACAGGACTGGTTTGGGAGAGACAGAGAGAAGGAAAGAGAGAGACTGAGGCATAAGGAGGAGAGGCGGCCACAGAGTGGGGGACAATGACGGAGAAGGGTGTGAGAGAGAGAGAGGGAGAGAGTGGAAAAGAGAACCAGGGGAAAGAATCAGACCCAGAGAAAGACATAGTCCCCAAATAAGGAGCAGAAATATTGAGGAAAGTCCCTAGAAAATAGATGAGAAGAGCTGGGAGAATAGATTATGTCACACAGGGGAAAGAGAGCAGAATTTGGAGGCAGAAGATGTGGGTTCAAATCCAGATTCTGCCAATGATATCCCTTCTTTAGGACTCAGTTTCCCCTGCTCTCTTGCTGTAAAATGAAAGGTTTAAGTTAAATTCCCTCTGAGATTCCTTTCAGCTAGCATGCAGAAAGGAAGGGTGTTCAAAAACCCAGGAACAGATATCTGAAGGTTCAAAGACTGAGAGGAAAGAGGGAATCAGAGAAAGGGGGCAAGAGGCAAAGGAGAGATGGAGAGATATGCAAATAGACACTGAGACACCTGGGGAAAGAGGGAAGGAAGATAGAGATACTGTCACAGAGACCTGGGGAGAAATACCCTCAAGGGGAGATGGAGAGAGAGAGGAGACAGACAGACAGAGGGAGAGGGAGGGAAGGAGAGGGAGAGGGAGAGAGATGAAGTGATATGAAGCATGGGGGTGGGGTGGAGAGGAGAGGAGGAGATGCTGAGGCAGCTACAGCTGCAGTAAGAGACTTGGTGCCTCAGAGACAAGGAAATGCATAGAAAGCTCCAGCCACAAGTCAAAGAGGGATGGAGACTCATTTACATATTCACAGTCCTATAGACTGGGCTCCAGGTAGCGCACAGCCGGGAGTCCAGACTAGCTCCCACGTGGGTAACAGAAGAGACAGAGAGATTGGGGCACCCAAATGCACCCCCTCCCCCAATCCCAACACCCTGATCAAGATAGAAACATTCACTGAGAGGTGGGGGGAAGGGCAGGTAAACAGAGACCAACACCCAAAGGGAGCCGAGTGATCCTAGCATGTGAGTGTGTAGGCAAAGACCTGCCCACGTTCCCAAGGGGAAAAACCACAGATTCGCAAAGAATCCAGACCCTCATGATGCTGAGGAGAGAGGTTAGCCCTGGAACCCTGAGAAGCCTGGCTTCAAATCCTGCCTCGGAGACTTACTGATTGTGTGCTCCTGGGTAAGACAGAAGTCCTCTGAGTCTCATCTGTAAACTGGCACCCAGGACTGTTATGAGAAACAGTGAGACGTCAGCAAGCATTTATTAAGCACCTACTTCTTCTTTAAGCCTGTTTCCATCCCTCCATGCCCCACCCCCGAGCGCACAGCTCATCCTTAGCCCCCAGCCTATAGGGTTGCAAAGACAAAGCACCACTAAGCCCTGCCTACTAGGGGCTTACTTTCTCCGGAGAGATTTAGTCAGACTGTAGCAGAGACCCTAACCTACCAGAAGCGGCAGGATGGCCACTGAGCATGCAAAGGGCAGTCATTATTTTTATTGTACTACCCGGATAGACACTGTCCACCTGCGGAGGCCTTCACTGATACTGTCCATTATCTGAGGCAGCTCAGTCATACCATGGATAGAGCACTCAAACTGGGTTCCAAACACGCATTAGCTCCGTAACCTTGGACAAGTCCCTTCACCTCCCTCTGACTGTTTTCTCAACTGTAAAATGGGGATAATGAAAGCACTTATCACCTAGGGATGTGGTGAAGATCAAATGATACGGTTGTTTAAAAAAAGACCAATGGGCTAGGCGATACGCAGGCTCCTCTGTGGCTCTTGAGCCTGGTGGGGTTCCCTGGTCCCCCCACCCCAGCCTGTGTGACCAACCTGGGCCTCAGAAGGGGGATGCTTTGCAATCTTCATCCTTCCCCAGAACTAGAATACTTCTTACTGCTGGCAGGGTGAAGAGATTCCATTTTCCTCTTTCCTCACACATGGAGAACAGTTTCTCTCCCCACTCTTATTTCATTCTGCCTCCTCTTGCCAAAGACAGATACCAATCAAAGGCAGTCTATCCCTCCCTGTCGATGGAAGTCCTGCTCCCCCTACACCTAACTTAGACACATGGACATCCATGTGAGCAATACACAAGTGAGCCAGGAATTTGGTGGTGCATATGCCCATTTGCACACTCACACGCATAGACCCCAAAATAGAATTGTTGAAGGTTGATGGTCCAGAGTCTCCAGAGAAGCTGGGGGGCATACGAAAAGGCAGGGGAGCAGAGCAGTGCTTGGGGAGCTCCTACCTAACCCTCAGGCAGTTAGATCTCTGTGTGCCCCCTGCAGCCTTGGAGGTAGGCACTCAGGGGGCCTCAAGGAAGCTGCCTCCCTGTCTGGCACTGCATCCTGGGAGCATCCTCCAAGCAGCAGGGAAGGTCACATGTGGGGCTGTCACTCTACACTGATGAATTCCTTGAGACACACATACTAGCTTGCTGACAGATGCCCTTAGATACACATGCATGATGACAAACGCCTTCAGACACATGCTTCCACATTGATAAATGTCCTTAGACACATGTGTCCATTGATAAATGTCCTTAGACACACGATTGACAAAAGCCTCAGACCCGCATACACAACCACACTCCTTGAGGGGAGAGCATGTGACTTTTGCCTTTCTCTGGATCCCCATCTGACTGGCCAATAGGTATTTAATAAAGGTTTGTAGACTGACTCACTGCCCCAAACTCCGTGACCCCCTGTGCACATCCCTCCCTCCCTCTTCTTCCCAAGAGGCACCAGGCAGGCCCCTGAGGGGAGACGGCAGAGAGCTAGGAATAGGGCAGAGGAGGGAATGACAGGTGTGCTATGCAGATGGGGAGCTGAGGCTGGAGAACCACCAAGGAGAGAGGATGGTGAGGGGGGTGAGGGCTTGGGGAACGAGAGGAGGAGGCAGATGGGGACATGTTGGCTAGAAAGAGAGAGGGAAGAGAGTCTGCGGAGAACCGAGGTGGGGAAGGGAAGCAAGAAGCAGGCCCGTGAGGATGAGGGGGAGCCGGGGAGGAAGGAAAAGCAGAGATTAGGAATCGGGGGGATTAGTAAAATGGGGAAGTGAGGTGAGATTCAGGAAGGGGGGGGGGCTGGGGAGGAGAGGAGCTGAGAGAGACATGGGGGAAAGGGCAGGGGCAGTGGAGAGGCTCGGAGAGCAGCAGAGGGCTGGCAGACAGTCCTGGCTGCTTGCAAATGGAGTCACGTATCCCACCTGTGATTGCCCACGGGAGAGGCTTTGTCCCTGGGGGTGGGGGGTGGGGGTGGGAAGGAAACAAAAGGGAGACGGGCCGAGCGCCTTGATGGTGAGTGTGGATGCAGGGGGAGGACAGAGTGTGATGTGAGGCTGGGAGGGCGGCAGGCTCAGGGGACCCGGGGGAGCCTTGGGGTGCGGGAAGGAAATCACCTCCTCGCTGTAAACTTGCGTGCCGGGTGCCCCCCTAAATGACGCATAAACCTTGTTTAACCGCCCCCCAACTAAACCACCCTCTAAACGCAGGAAGCAGCCGGGACCAGGCCTGCCTGCCACCCCGTCCCCCCACCTAAAGCCGCTAAACGCCCCCCCATCCCGGCCCCAGCCCCCCTCCGCTGGGGCCCAAAGGGCTGGGCCTCCTCGGAATCTGGCGAGCCCCTCCCTGTTGACCTTCCGGCTCCCGAGTTCTCCTTGGGGGTTTTTGGCTTTCTGGGCCGGGGGCCGGGGAGGGCCTCGGAGGGGAGACCCAGGGAGGGGGCCGGGAGCCGAGGGAGACCGAAGGCCGCCGGGAGCTCTTGGCTTATCGGGGAGGCTCACTCCCCGGCCGACCTTTTCGGCCGGATGCCCCCCGCGCCCCCACGTCCTCTCCGGCCTTCTGCAGAACTGACTCTTAACTCATCGGGACTTCGTCGTGTCTGAGAAAACCACTGTCTCTCTAAACTTTTCCAAGGGAACTTTGATAACGAACGCCTGGCGATTGCTAGACAGAGAATCCCCTACCGGCTGGGTCGGGTAGTAGATGAGTGGCTGCTCGACAAAGGTAACTAACAGAACTAATGATTCCCCGAAAACCACCCCCTTAACGGTGCAGAGCTCGCCCCTCCCTCCCCCGGCCCTCCCTCCGGGACCGCGGATGGACCGTGGCCCGCCCCTCCCCCAAGGGAAGGCGGCTGGGCCAAGACCTCGCCCCTCTCCCCGGTCTACTCCCAGGGCGGGCCTGGGACCCATCCTTGGGTCCTCCGGGCCGGGCAGGCTCCGCCCGCACGATCCAGGGAGGCTCAAAGGAGACCCTTGCAGGGCCCCCCAAGGTAGTGATGCTCAGGGACCTTCCCTACGGAGGCCGCCCCTCGCTCATTCATGCATTCATCCCTACACTCATTGATTCACTCTACAGTCCTTGGTCCCAAGGCTCTCCCTGCCCCAGAACGGGAAGTTAAAGCCTAGAGAGAATTGGGTGTCCCTGCGCAGGAAGCTTCTAGAAGCTTGTAGGCTTTGTGAAGCAGGGCTCCTCCGGGAGGAGAGGGGAGCAGCAGAGCAAGGAGGCTTTGAGGAAAGCGGAGACTGGCGGAGAGATGCAATGGGGAGAGAAAAGAGAGAGAAGGGGGTGGGGGCTGGCACAGTCCAGAAAAGGCCGGGCCAGAGTCTGGAAGCTCTAGATCCCAAGGGAACGTTCTCCACTTCCCCACCCCCACTCCAGAGAAGACTCATTGCCTCTTGAGGTCTGGGGCATCCTCAGAAAGAGGGAGGTGGTCCCAAGAGCGGTCACTGTTGATGAGAAAGGAGAGAGCAGACTTTGCAGGAGGGAAGGGTCACTTCCAGGGCTTGGAGGGAGAATAGAGAGCTTTGGGAGCCCAGGGTGAGGTCAGGCCACTCCGCGATCCCCACCTCAACCCCTCAACTCCCCTCTGGAGGGGCAGGGCGAGCTCTGTACCTTTAAGGCTAAACTTGAGGGGGCTGCAGAACTGCTAAAAGTCCACTTAACCAGCTGATAACTCTGTTTTTAAATGTTCACCGGGGGTTTCTCCCCACTAAACCCCTGTCACTTCCTGACCCCCCCCAGGTGGGGACTAAACATGCCGATAATCAGATGTGATAAATCCACAGCAGGACCAAAAGTTAAAGGGACTGTAACGAGATCACTAAAAAACGACCAACCCAGAGCCCGAATTGGGCTACTTTTCTCTCCAGCTGGGCAAGCTTTAACCCTTTGAGGAGTGTGCCAGTGGGGCTGGGCAAGGCGGAGGGGGCAAGGCTGGGGCCGCAGGGTGACTTTGCCCGGGTCTCCAGGGTCCCATCTCCATCAGCCCCCCTCCCATCCTGGAATCAGAGAGGCCAAGAGAGAGAGCCCAGGCTGAGGCTGAGACAGCTTGTGACTTGGGGGGGGGGGGGGCATGGGGAAAGGAGGGAGAGGGAGGGTGAGTGGGAAGGATTGAACTGGAAAGTTCATGAGGAGAAGGCAGGTTGCAGCCCAGCAAACCAGGAGGGAAGGAATGGTAGAGATCAGTGGTGGAGTGGGAAGATTTCCTCCTGTGACAAGCCAGGTTTTAAAGTGGATAGCGCATAGGATGGGGATTCAGAAAGATCTGGGTTTGAATCCTGCCTTAGATACTTCCTAATGATGAGACTTGAGCTGATCACTTACCTTATCTGGGCCTCAGTATCCTTACTTGTTAAATAAAGAGATTGGATTTGATGGTCTCTATGATATGCCAAGTAGCCAACAGAGGCATTGAGGGTGAGATCACTCTGGTACAGTTGAAGGAATACCAAAGGACCTTTAGAGAAAAAACACTGACTGTCTGAAACCCAGTGTTTCCATCTGTCAAATGGGGGGGGGGGATAGGGAGCTTTTAGGGCTAGGGCTTTGCTAACCTTTGGGAATGTGAGCCAGGGACTTAATGGGCACCTTTAGATCTCATCTTCCCCACAAGTAAATTGTGGGGTCATTAGAGGAGCTTTAAAAGTCCCATCCAAAGGTGACATTCTGTGTTAGAGAAATGAAAACATAAGGGTATTAGGGGAAAGTGATTTGTGAAAACCTAAAAATGTCAGTAATTCTGATTCGAATCACTTGTGCTTTCCCCAAAACACCTGTGGGGCAGGTGAGAGCCAGTAGGGGAGGAAACTCTGAACTCAGCCCCTAGGACCTCTGTCCATTAGCCTGGTACTTGAGCCAGAGATGGTGGTGAGAGGGGCATTCTACCCACTGGGTAAAGAAATTGAGTTGGTCAAGGACTGAGGAAGGCTGGGGAGACAGAAACGCCTGAAGAATGGGGAATGACTGGCCCCAAAGAGGTTGGAGCAGAAAAGACCAGGAGCTGAGTCACAAGTTGGCCCATCCTCAGCCTAGGGTGCCTAGGGGGTGGGGTGGGCTCGCAGACACCCTAACACTAAACCAGATCTTTAACGAAAAGCTAAACCAGAGGCTAACGAGGGCTAAGCCAGGACTTAAACTGCCCCCAGCGCCAGGAGCTGAAGGACTGGGGGAGAAGGGGGCCAAAAGATCCGCCCCACCCCCAACGCCACCCCTTCAAACCAGCCCCCAAACCAGAGTTAAACCTAAGCTTAAACACAATTAAAACTATTTTCTAAAAACCAAATGACAAATGCAGCAAACTCAGAGGGTTAAACCGACCCCCAGATCAGTTAAAAAGCAAAACCAACCAATTCAGCCGGCCCCTGGTGTGAATTCTGAGGTGTGCCCGGTCAGCCAGTGGGCACAATGATCAAAGTGGAGCATTTTGGCTGTCAGTCAAGTGAGGTCCCTTTAACATTTATCCATGTCGGTGCTTGGCTTCCATCTGGGGGGGCAGAGACCTTGCTCCCCCTGGTCCTGGGGCCCTGGGATGAGGGAGGCAGGCTGGTGCCCTCCTCCCTGCACTATGGGGAAAGAAGGTTCAGAGGGCATGGATTGGAGGGGAAGGGTGGCCTCCTATTCCCCTTGTCCATCTGCCTGTCAGTCTCTCAGTCTCTCTCTGTCTCTGATTTTACCTCTGACTCTATTTCTGTTTCTCTGTCTCTGGCTCTCAGACTGCCTCTCCCTCACTGTCTCTATCTCTCTGGCTCGATCTCTGGCACTGTCTCTCTTTCTCTGACTCTGTGTCTCTGGCACTGTCTGTCTCTCTGACTCACTGTCTCTGTCCCTGTCTCTATATCTCTGTGTCTGTCTCTTTTTTGTCTCTCTCTCTCTCTCTCTCTCTCTCTCTCTCTCTCTCTCTCTCTCTCTCTCCCCTTTTTCCTTCCCTTTCTTCTTATGCTCTTGTTCCCATGTTTTGTCTCTTTCTGACTTCCTCTTGTTGCTCCTCTGACTTTCCTGGTTTTACACTTTGGGAGAGTTCCAAGGGCCCAGGAACTGGCAGGACACATTGTGGGCTGGCCAGAGACCTGGGTAAAATCCCTTCATTTCTCTGGGCCTCAGTCCCCTCATTTGTAAAATGAGGGGATTGGATTAAGTGTCTCTAAGATACCTTCCAGCTCTTCCTCTGTTCTGTGATCCTGAGATGGGGTCCCAACTGCTATAGGGTTAGGAAGGCAAAGGTAATGAGTAAGAGAGGCCACTAGCAAAGGAAGGAGAAGAAATGGGGTAGGGGATGGAGGGAGGGAAAGGCATGAGATGAAGAGTGAACAGAAGGGAAAGAGGATGAGCCTGGGGGGTGAGAGCCCACCTCTACCCAGGCTTCACGTATGTTCGGGTTCCCCTCTCCTCTGGGGACTCTGCAGGCTCAGCTAGGGTGGGGATAAGGGGCTGGAGCTGACAAGGATTTTCCCTTCGGTTGTTTGTCCTTGGCCCTCTCCCTGGTCCCCCTGCACCTCCCCCTGCCCTGTCCTCTGCCCTCCTTGTCTTTGCTTCTCTCTGGTCTCCTACCATTCACTTTCTTTACCTCTCCTTGGTACCCCTTCGGCCCTCTTGTTTCTCCCTGATCTCCTGCCATCCCCTTTTCATCCTGAATTTTCCCTACTTCACGCTACACTCTTTCTCAAACTGCCCACTTTCTTCCCCATGCCATCTGCTGATTTGCCATCTTTTTCTGCTCCCTGTCTCTTCCTCCATGGCTTTGCTCCCTCCACTCCTGCCTCTGCCTTTGTTCTTCTCCTTCCCTGGTCCCATTCCCTATCTTACCTCTCCTCCCCCACCCCCTCCTTTGATCCCCCCTCCCCTCTCCTGCCAGGCCGTCAGCTGACCATCTTCAACAGCCAGGCTGCCATCAAGATTGGGGGCCGGGACCAGGGCCGCCCCTTCCAAGGCCAGGTGTCTGGCCTCTACTACAATGGGCTCAAGGTGCTGGCCCTGGCCGCCGAGAGCGACCCCAATGTGCGGACTGAGGGCCACCTGCGCCTGGTGGGGGAGGGGCCGTCCGTGCTGCTGAGTGCGGAGACCACAGCCACCACCCTGCTAGCCGACATGGCCACCACCATCATGGAGACCACCACCACCATGGCCACTACCACCACGAGGAGGGGCCGCTCCCCCACCCTGCGAGACAGCACCACCCAGGTGAGTTTGAGTTGGGGCTACAGGGTTTCTAGAGGGGTGGAGAGGAGGAGAAACAGAAGTCTCTGCCCATGTGAAAGGTTGCCTTTCAAGACCAAGGTACTCTGTGGGCAAGGGATAGAGTTGGGAAGTACAGTGATGCCATTGCCATGACCATTCTTCCTTTGGGAAGGAGGGGTACCCTTCAGGTGAGTGAGAGGTAGTGGGATGGGGAGGGCAAAGCAACTCTGGTACAGTAGAACAGGCAGCTGACTCTGCTACTTGCCACATAGTTGTGTGGCCCTGGGCAAGTCATTTAACCATCCCAGACCTCAGCTTCTCCATCTGTAACAATTATAGCTAACTACAGAAAGTCTTACTAATTTTATATCCAACTGACCTGCAGGAGACTGAAACGTTCAGCTACTGGAACCAAGAAAATATTTACATACACCATCTCATTTGACTGAGCTAGGAAAATTCCAGCATTCCTATTTTACAGAGGAGGAAACGGAGGTTTAGAGATGACAAGTGACTTCCCTACCCAAAGTTATGTAGTGACAAAGAGAAAAGTCCTTCTTGCCTCTGTTAATTGTGTCCTTGATTCCATCCCTAGATCCCCTAGGAACTTACTCCTGTGATCATTCACTCTTTCTTACTATTTTTGGGGGTCCTCAAACATATGCACATCTCTTCCATCCTTTAAAAAAAACCAACCCTGCGCTAAACCTTGCCAATTCCCTCAAGTCTTGCTTCTACGGTCTCCTCCCATTCACTGCCAGTCTCCTAGAAAGAGTTATCTCTACTTTGCCTCTACTTACTCTTCCCCCTGTTACATCTCAACCCTTGCAATTAGGCTTCAGTATTGGAGTAGTGAAACGCCTTTGGCTAAGGTTACCCCTCATGTCTTAACTGCCAGACCTGACTTTGGCCAAGGTTGCTGGTCATGTCTTAACTGCCCAATCTAATTGCACTTTCTCAGTTCTCATCCTTGTTGCTCTCTCAGCATCAGCCCACATCACCGACTGTACTCACTTTTCCCCTCTCACTCTCCCTTCCCTTGACCTCCATGATCCTTTTCTCTCTTGGTTTTCCTTATTTCTCTCTGCCCACTCCTTCTTGGTCCCCTTTGTTCTGTCTTCTAAGCATGGCTGTTCCCCCAGGTCTCTTTCATACATCTTCAGGCTTTGTTGACTCTTTTGCTTGATCCATGAAGATGACGACCACATCAACCTAGTCCTTTCTTTTCTTAGCTCCTGCTCCACGACTTCTGTTCCTTATTCAACACCTCAACTTTGGTGTCTAATATCTCTAAGTTAACATGTACATGCAGAGCTCATTAGCCTCCTTCCCTAAACCTGTTCCTCCTCTAAATTGCCCCTTTTTTTTTATTGAGAACACCATTGCCTTTCTAGTAACTGAGTTTTGTCATTGTGGATTCATCCTGGATCTTTCCCCACTTCCCATCTCCAATCAGTGACCTTGCTCCAATCATTCTTTCTCCACTTTATCTCACTCTTCTGTCCCTTTCTATTCACTCACATGGCCACCCCCTAGATCTGCTCCATATCATCTCCTAACTCCATTATTTAAATCATCTGTTAGCTGGTATCCTTTCTTCTAATGTTTGCCCCTTCTAATCGGATCTCATCAGTCACCCAGGTGATCATCACAGATCTGACCATATCATTCTCTTGCTCAAAAATCTTCAGGGACTCCCTATGATAAAATATATTTAGCCCCTCACAACCAGGCTACACCTTCTTTCCCAGCTTTATATCACATGAGTTATTTTCATGGACTTTTCAATCCAGTCAGATTTGGAGGCCCACCCCTTCTCCCTCCAGTGAGAAGTGCCTTGTACAGGCTGTTGTCCACTCTTGCCTCACTGGTACCTCCTGGATTGCCTTGTTCTCTCACAGGGGATCTCTGGAGTTAAGAGATGAAGGGGGGCCTCCAGGATCACACAATTAGGAAGTAGCAAATAAGATGAGAAGGCAGGCCTTCTCAGCCTCAGGTTACACCTCTCAGTTGCCTGTATAGACTTATCTGGGCTTAGGGAGAAGGACCTCCTGAATTTTTTCCAATTGGGGTTCATCACTTAGTCATTCCAGAGTTTCCAAAGCAGATTCTAGGGAGCTGGCTCATTGTCCTTGAGTCCTATGCCTGCAATTCAGAGACGTTCCAGGGGAGCAAGGATTCTTGACCAGTTCAATGCCCTGAGCTTCCTGGTCAGTAGTGTAGTGTATAGTATAGTGTAGTCTAGTCTATAATTCTGAGAAGAATTATATTTGTAAATGTATAAATTAATAAGGAAAATATCTGTTGAAATACAGGGATTTAAAAAAAATCTCTTTTTCACAAAAGCAGTCTTGGACCCCAGGTCTAAGACCTGGAAGGATGTTCAGAGCCATATTCCACTTAAACTAGGAGGGATCCTAGAGCATTGAATGTCAGTAGGGTGGAGGAGAAACGTTAGATCATAAAATATTGGCGTTGGCAGTGGGTGGGGTAGGACTTTAAGAACATGGAATGTCAGAACCAGGAGAGACCTTAGGACAGAAAATTTCAAAGCTAGAAAAGAACACTAGAACAGAGAATGTCAGAGCTGAGAAGGACCTGGAATGTTAGAATCAGGAGGAATCCTGAAAAGTGGTGCAATAACAGAACAGGGAACCAGCATTTACATATTCACATAGGATAAATACTTTATGATATCTTTTTATTTCACTTGAAAAATAAGATTAACTTGGACACATTTGCAAGATTTGGTACCCGAGACCCATTTCTGGAAGACCCATCCAGATATGATATTGTATATACCTTACTGAAAAGAATCATAATAGGTAAAATTGGGATAAGGAGAACAAAGGACAGGGTAATGTGAACTATTAAGATATTTTCATATTAGGAATAGTAGGAGCTGGGTGGGTATTAGAGCTGGAGAAGCCCAGTGGAAAGAATCAGAGTGAAAATGCAGATAGAATTATAATTGTCATTGGAGTATGTTCTAGATGAAGTGGATAGAAAACGGAAAGGAATGAGTTTAGGACAGATCAGAAGCCCAGCAGAGAGATGTGACATGGTAGCAAGGATGCACTTCAATCTAGACATCTGTTGGAACTTCCTCTCCTTCTTCCCAATGAAGAGTAACCGATTTTTTTTTTGTCTTGACTTAATGACAATTTTCTTCTTTGAAAGAGAGGAAACAACAAAGGGGCTTTTTAGTCTAAATCTGCTTTTCACCAAAAAGGAGAAATTGGTTGTTGGGGTAGAAAAGAGAGAAACATTGAAGGCAAGAGGTCACTGTATCTTGGAGCTTGTGATAAAGAAAACGAATTTGTTCAATATCTCCCCATATTTAGTGAGAGCAGATATCAAAGGGTTCCAAAGCAGGATAGTAACATACTTTGTTCTCTATGACAATTAGTCCAGGAAGCTCTAAAAAATGAAATTCCAAAGATGATAATTATGATAAGGAAAAAAGGGAGTTCACTAAGGAGGTCCATGTTTTACCAGGTGCCCCCAATCATATAATGATACAGACATCAACATACATAGGTGCTTATTATATGGATATAAGCTGTTATCTATCATCTGTCTCTCTTTTTATCTATCTGTTCATTCAATCAGAAAGGAGCAGTTTTTAGAAAGGAGGGTGATCAAAGAAAAAAGATGAAACTCCTTCTCAAGGTGAATAAGATAATGATAACAGATGGAAAAGAAAAGGCTGGACTGGTCAATTCTCATTTTGCTTGTTTTCTCTGCCAAATAAATAGCATTTTTTGGATTGTAAAGGATGAAGTAGCATTAATAGGGACCTCCTGCCCAAGATCAATAAGACTCTAGGATCAGGACTCTCAGGCGCCCTTTGAGGAGTTCAAATCCCTCCACCCAAGTGAACATTCCTCAATTTTTGACAAAACAAGAAAATATAATTGCTTAATTGCCATCAGTGACCCCTGAAAGATCATGAAGAACAGAGGAGATGCAGCCAGACCAAAGAAGGGCAAATATTCCATTTTACAAATCAAAGGGTAGAGGATGAAATTTGAAAGACAACAATGCAATAGGCCAGTGGGTTTGCTTTGGATTCCTAGCAAAATTCTAGGATGTTTTATTAAAGGGATTATTAGTGTCTACCTGGAAAGGGCAGCTGTAAAAATGAAAAGCGAACATGTTCAAGTAGACTGACATTAGTCCTTTGTTTTACAGGGGAACTAAAGCCCTAAATTGGGACCATGTTGTGGGAAAGAGTTTATCTGGAATTTATCAAAGCATTTGATTCTATGTCTCATGCCATTCTTGGGGGAGGGATAATGACTGGCCTAGATACTAATATAAATAGATAGATTTGGAGCTGATTGATTGACTGGAACCCAAGGGGTGGGATGTCAGCTTGGAAGAAAGTCTCTAATCAATGCATCAGAAATCTGTACTTCATTTTCTCATATTCTGCTGCTTACCAATTTGATCAATGATTCAGATAAAGACATAGGTGACATGCTGATCAAGGTCTTTGATAATTCAAATCTGGGAAAAAACAACCACCCACTAGAATCTAGATTCCAAACTCTCTCAATTAGCTAGAATTTGGACTGAATTAAATGTGATGAATTTTAATAGGGATAAATATCAAGTCTCACATGGGTTCAAAAATCAATCTCACAAGGTCAAAATGAGGGAGACTTGATTAGATGGGAGCTGTTGGGGGTTTTGTTATCATGATTTTGGGTTTTAAGTGAGGAAACATATCAATGTTGATTGAAATAGATGGTCCCTTTGGAGATCCATTGATTCTGTCACTGTAGGTTTGCCATAAGTTGTCAATGCAATGTAGTCATCAAAGAAAGAACTGAGGGGCACAGAGGCCATCCTCTGCCCTCTTCAGGCCTACTCTGACTGAAGGATCATTTTGGGGTCTGGGAATATTTTAGAAAGGATGTTGGAGTGTCCAGAGAATGAGAGCCAGGATGATGAATGAAAAGGTCTCACCCTTGTGTCCTCTAAGGATCTGTTGAAGGTGGAATATGAAAGTTCTCTTCAACTATTTGAAGGAGATTTGACTTAGTCTGTATGTCCCAGAGAGCAGAACTGGGAGCAGCAGCTGAGAGGGAAAGAGAGTTACAAAGACAAATTTAAAGGGGGGGGGACTTCCTAAGAGCTATTCAAAAGTAGTAAAAGATGCCCTTGGCGATAGTGGACTCCTGTTCCCTGTGGGCCTTTCAACACTTCAAGTCATCAGTCACATGTTTGGTGACTACTTGATGAGGATGTAATGTAAGGAAGTCTTTTTCCGGTATAGATAAAGTCAGACAGTCTCTGGGATCTCATGCAACTCTAAAATTCTATGATGTTGCTCCCCTAGAATGGAGGATGTCCGCCTTGAGGGACCCCATAATTTATACTATCAGCACTATAAGGACACTGAAACAAAAAAAACCCATAAAATGTCTAAGCTGGAACTTAGAATGTCAACCCCAGAAATAGTCTCAGAACATAGAGCTAGGAGCAAGCATGTGCTAGTAAATGTTTATTAGTCTGTAGATCCACAAAATGAGACATTAAAAACCTGACTTGTGGGGCAGCTGGGTGGTGATCACCAGTCCTGGAGTCAGGAGGACCTGAGTTCAAATGTGACCTCAGACACTTAATTGCCTAGGTACGTGACCTTGGGCAAGCCACTTAACCCCCTTGCCTTAAATAAAATTTTTAAAAATTTAAAAAACCCTGATTTGTAGGGCTTGCCAATTTTTGAGGTGTAAACACTCACACTGGAAATTTAACAATCAGCTCTCTAGATTGGAGCCATCTCAGCTAACCCCTGGCTGGGAGAAACAGTAAACCATAGAATATAGAACGGCAGAACTGGGAGGAACCTGAGGGAATAGAAGGCCAGAGCTGTGAGCAACATTAGAATATAGACTAGAGAATGCCAGAGCCGGAGGGCCCTTAGCGATCATCTCCTCCAGCTGCATCATTTTGAAGAGGCTGAAATGGAGATGAATGATGACTCCGTTGGTCACTCGGCATGTGTCCGGTGTAGAGGTTTTTCCCAGCATACTCAATCACATCTTAGCCTTTGGGGTTTGACCCTCTTGTCCCCACTCCCTCCTCTGCCCCCCAGCTTCAAGACCATCCTGCACCTCCCCTCTGTCTGATCTCCACCCTCAGAGTATGTGAGTGTGGGAGAGAGATGGAGGAGAAGCTGCTAGGTGAGGCAGATGGACCTGGATCTATAGCAGGCCTGCCATCCAGAGCCAGCCCTCAATGGTGTCTGACTGGAGGGCTGGCCTAGGGCCATTTTTCTACAGGAAGCAAAGGTAGCTACAGTGGACAGATGGTCCCACTTAGGTTGGAGCTGTGGGGGGAGGGGCAGCAGTTCTGCAGCCATCTGAGAGAGGGAAGGAGGGAAGGAGGGAAGGAGGGAAGGAGGGCAGAGTCAAGACCCCCTTCCTCCCCAGGATAAGCAGAGCCTAGATCTTGCCGAAGATAGAAAAGACAGTGCTCGGGTGAGCCAGTGGGACAGTTGTGGGGTGGGGAACTCAGATCTGGAGAGGACCAGGTGATGGAGACCTGGTGATGGGCTTGGCCTTGGAAGAGGATAGAGCAAGGGCATTTAGAGGTCATGGGCTTGAGGGAGGGACAACACTGGGCTAGCCTCCCTTACGTCCTCCATTTCCATCCGTCTGCCCCCCCCCCCATAGCCAATTCTCCCCATCTGCTCTTTTCCTCCCTCCAGGTGTTCCCACTTGCCTCTCCTCCAGGCTCCCCCTCCTCCTGCTTCCAGGCTCCCCATCTTGGGATGCTGGGTGCTTGATATTCGGGTCCTAGTCTCCCTCAAGCTGCTGCCTCCCCACCCCTTCCCTCCAAGACACACATGCGCTGGGGGTTTCTATTACTCTGGGATCAGACATGAAGGAGAGAAAATGCTGACAAAGTCGGCTCTGGTTGTCACGGCAACCAGAGCCCTAATTAGTGTGTGCGGCCTGGTTCTCTCCAGCTTGGAGAGGGGGAGGGGAAGGGGAAAGGGAAGAGGAAGGGAGGAGGAAGAGCCAAGGAAGGGATGGGGCCCCTCAGAGTCAGGAGGGAGAGCTGGGCCATGCTGCATTCTCTTCTATCCCCTCCACCCTCCCTCCCTGTTTGCCTCAAATCCGGAGGACGGGGATGTCTTCTTGTCACCCCACCCCTCTATAGTCCCTTTTCCCTGAGGTTGTACTCAAGAGACCTTATTCTCCAAGGCTGGTTCCATCCTTTGGCTAGAGGCCTGACCCAGGCATTCTCCTGCCCTCTCCCACTCAGAGGGGCCACAGACTGTCAGTGAGGGAAGAGACTTGAGAATGTAGATTGTAGAATGTCAGAGTGTGTGGGGGGGTAATTTACAAAATAAACCGATTGACATTAAGAAGTCATCTCTGGAAACCCTTCATTTTTATGGAGGAGAAGGGGTTGCCCCGAGTCACCACTCGGCTTTCTGGTTCCAAGGCTGGCAACTTTTCACTCTGCCAGGCTATCTCATCAAGTTCCTCCCCCCTTCCCCCATCCCCCTCAAACTCTAGGGTTATACAACTGGAAAAGCACCTCATCCCTTGCCTTAAGCCTGCTTAGGGTTTGCCTAGAAAGCACTAACCTGTTCTGGGGTTCCTTTTCTCCCTATTTCCCCCATTCTTGTCCCCTCAGAACACAGATGACCTCCTGGTAGCATCAGCAGAGTGCCCGAGTGATGATGAAGACCTGGAGGAGTGTGAGCCTAGTACTGGTGAGTGTCTCTCCCCCCTCCCCCTGGGGACCCCTGTCTTCTGACTCATCTGGGAGGAGGGGGCGACCATCCCTATATCACCCCAGGCCCCCCAAGAACTGGGACCCTACCCAAAGGGATGACTGCTAGGTCTGAACTTTCTCTGACATCCCCAGCCCACTTCCCTTTTAGGACAAGGACCCAAATCCAGTCCCACTCCCACCGACGGCCCCATCCCCCTCAACCACCTCCTTGTACAGGTGGCAAACAGGCCCCCAGTGGAGCAAGTGCTCCAGCCCCTGTTGGAGGATGTGGGATTTGCCCTCCCATTTCTGGGATATGTAGTTTGTGCTAGGCCAAAGCTTAAGTAGACTGGGAGGGTAGAAAGGAGAAATCTCCAGAGATGCTGAACTACAACTCCCATGAGTCCTTGTGTGAAGGAGGGTGGTGAGGGCTGGGATGAACTCCCATCATTCCCTGAGAGAAGGACCTCTCCTATGAACCTTTGAGGATCTGAGGGATGGAAGGTCCTCAGTGTCCAGGATGGTTCTTGGGGGTCTGGGGGCTGTGGAATAACACCAGCCTTCAAGAGAGGGTCAACAGTTGTCTTTAGGGATATGAAAGCTCCTCTCAGTTCTCTGGGAGAAGACTACCAGTTCCAACAGCTGCAGGGGAGCTGGGATGTCCAGGCTTGCCCACCCACTCTCTGCCCCCCCCCAAAAGTTCCCCTAGTCATTGGAAATAAAACTCAGAGTAGAGACAGTAAACTCACATGTAGCCAGTTGGGCTGGGCCCTAGACGGACAGACCAATCTAGTACATTGGCACTCTTCCCAGGGCAAGCCCAAGATGGGGTCCCTGCCCTCAGAGGGCTTACCTGCCAGCTCCATATAAGGATATTTGCAACATTAAAACATTAGCAAAGAACAGAATAAGTCAACAATGACAGAGTTTGGTGAAGCATACGATCCTGGATCACTGGACTGTGTTTCTTGGTCTGGGGGCAACAGTAAAAATGGAGATAAATAACCACCATATTGATGATGCTTTGAAGCCAGCAACGTGTTTTATAGACATGGTCTCTTTGGAAGTCTCCTGAATTCTCATAATAACTCAGAAAGGAGAGAGCTCATGGAAACCTTCCTGGAGGAGGAGGGCCTCAAAGCAGTCAGTTATGAGCATTTATGAGCTTCCTATCTTCCAGGCACCATACTGGTATTTAAAGGATTTGTATTGGGAAGAGAAGCTATGACAGGAGTAAAGAATGTCATGAACAAAGATGCGGATCGTGAATGCGTTGGGTGTTGAGACTGGTACTAAGCGGGTGGATGGTTTGGCTAGGGAAAGAGTGGCATTGTCTGAGTAGAACTGGGTCAGAGGATGGAGAGCCTTGAATATCAGCCTGGTTTAGACTTGGTCTTAGAGGCAATGAGGAGCCAGTGAAGATTCTAAAGAGGGAAGGGATGTGGTTAAAGTGTTGTTTCAGGAAGACTACTCTGGTGGTATAGGCAGGACAGATCATTTGGGGTAAAAGAGAGAGAGACTAGAGGCAAGGAAACTAGTATGGAAATGATGGTAGCAGGCCAGGATTAAGAAATGAGACTCTGAATCAGGGTGGTATCAGTGGACACTAAAAAGGAAACAAAGGCAACTAAACATCTTCCTAAGGAAGAAAGTGAGTAAGCCTTTGATCTGGTGAAATGTAAGTTCTCTGAGGGCTAGGACTTGTTGCCATCTTTCCCCTAGTACCTTTATCCCATGGAATTCATGTTCAAAGAAATATTTACCAAATTGACCAGCCTACTGACAATGGGCATCTCCAGATTTATCTAGTCTTGTCCTCAGAAATCATCCTTCATCGGTTGGCAGGACCATCCTCAAAGCCCTTTCAGTGTGGTGGGATTTGTCAGAGTTGATGTTCTGTTATGTCATAACTTTCAAGAACCCAGTGCTTCCTCTGCACCACAGTGCAACGCTGAGATAATAAGATATATTACTCAGCCTAGTTCTTGGCTCTTAGGAGATGCCTGAATTAAATTGAGAATAAGACTGGATCAGATTTGCTAGTCAATTGAATTTGGGGGAGAAAGAGAAGGAAGAGTTAAAGATGACTCCAAGAATTCCAGCCTGGATAATAGGGAGAATTGAAAGTATTCATGCTTAAGCAACCTTTATTAGACACTGACTGTGTACAGAGCAGGGTTGGTGGTGATACAATTTAGTTAGGGCAGTCTCTTTCCACATAGAAGTTAAAAGCTGATAGGGGATTCACAGTGAAGAGTTTAACAAATATTCATTGAGTTTCTCTTGTGCACAAGTAGCCTGGGTTGATGTTGGGTTGGGACAATGGTGGGATGTCCAGGTCTAACCGTCCAGCTGTTATAGAGTGAGAGGTCATCTGATTCATACCCCCCCATTTTTAAAAGTAGTAAAATAAGGGACAGCTAGGTGAGGCAGTGGATAGAGCACTAACCCTGGAGTCAGGAGGACCCGAGTTCAAATCTGACCTCAGACACCTAATAATTGCCTAGCTGTGTGACCTTGGACAAGTCACTCTTAACCCCATTGTCTTAAAAAAATAAAAAAAATTTTTAAAAAGAAGTCTTTAAAAAAATAAAAGGAGTAAAATGAGATCCAAAATGGATAGGTGACTTGTCTAAAGTCATACATGTCAGATATGGCAAAACCAGGGCCTGCCTCTTGGTCCTCTGACTCCAAGTTCAACTCAGTCCTTTTGTCCTGGTTATCTAGAGATGGGTTTATAGCAATTTCAATCATTCATAGCAGAAAAGGCCTTTAAACTGCTGGAATGATGTGAAAAGAGAACAGGCTTCATTTTGTAAGACAGGCATTGTAGGAGAGCATCATTTCATACCCAATTCTAACAAGCCTGAAGATCCTCTTTCCACAATAGATGAGAAGCCATAAATCAGAAGCAAGCAAGGAGAGCCCAATGTGGCCATAGCTGATGAGAAGCCAGAACTGGCAGTCAGACAGGGAGAAGAAAGGGATTCAGTGGAGAAAAGTGCAGCAGTCTGGGGCCATTTCATTTTGAGACAAACAATCATCCTCACCACGATAAGCCTAAGGGCTTCTCTCTATTTCAGCACAATATCAATGATAATTGATGTTCAAAGCCATGAATGAGAGTATGTGAGCATCTTTATAGAGAGAGAGAGAACAGAGCACTGCCAAATGAACATTGAAGAAAGTTGATCTTTGAGGAGTGGGAGGAGGGAGAGAGAGAACAGAACCCGAGGCAAAGAGGAAGCAGAAGAATCTGGGTGTTGGAGGGGCCTTGGAACACAGGGTCTGGTCAATCCTTTGTTCTCAATACCATCGGGAAGGAGATATCTTCACATGCAAATGGAGTGGGTTTCAGTGAAGCATAAGGGTCTGATGATTGACTGAATGGCGTTTAGCATTCAGGGACATTTCCCCTGTTCCGGATCTAGAGGCATCTCTTGTACATGGGGGAGTGGCCTGCCGTCTTGGTCCGTGGATCTTCTCCAAGCATCTGGTTGAGGCATGTTCCTTGGCTTGAAGGAGGGGGGATAGGGAAAGGCTGGGTAGAGGGGAAAGAGAGAGGGACCAGACACTCCCCTTCAAGGATCTCTGCAGGGTCTGTATCTTCTCAGCTCAAGATAGCATCTTTTCTCCTGGAGCAGTTGGCTCATATAGATTATTGGCATCACAGAGGGCGGGGCTCTAGTAGGGGGGCATTGATGCCTTCTCAGCTGTTAAGGCTCAGTAACACCTCTCCCACTCAGTCCTTTTATAGAAGAGAGGATGAGAAGGGAGTCTAGGAGAGTAGAGAAAATCTCTACTTAGCAATGGGTTGGATGGGAAGAGAAGCTTTCCAATCATCAGATTCTCTTATTGTATGATGGACTTATCATCCCCTCCCTAGTGTGGAGAAAGCCCTGGAGACTTACACTAGAGGAATGTGCATCTTCCCTCTTCCCATCTGGTCCATCCTCAGATGCTGAGAGGCCCAATTCCAGCTTTGAATCTGGGGGTTCTTGGCTTTTTACAGATTCCTACCCGGACCTTCCCAGCTCCAATCAGCTGCTAGAGGCTCCTCTCAGCCCAGGCACAGCTCCTCCAATCCAGAGGCATTTACATCCACTGGATGATTAGGTTTCCTCAAAGATAAGGGGCACAAGGAGGGGCAGTGGTTGGTTCAAGGTTGCATAGCCATGAAGTAACAGGACTAGAATTGGCCATTGGTCTAGCTTCCAAATCTTTGTCTATACATGCACACACACACACACACACACACACACACACTATGTACACTGCTGAGCATGGCAAGCATCTTCCAAGTCATGTTTCTGGTGTTCTCACCAGCCTATAAGTCCCAGGGAGTGGCTGAGTCCCTGATGGACACATGAGACATACCAGGACTCCCACATCCCTTTCATCCTTTCCTGGGAACAGGGAAGCTCCAAACGAGAGCAGGCTATTTCCCCCTTCCCCCCAAAGCTGTGCACAAATGTGACGTCATATGGGTTAAACCCTTTAAGGTGTCTGTCCATTGTCATTGCTTCCCTTTCTCCTCGGTGCTAAGGTTGGTGGTGCCAGTGCTTATCAGGCAGATCCTCCTCTGGGGGGTGAATTATGTCCATCTTGTGAGCAGCCATGCCCTGTTGCTTCTTCTGGTTGTCTCAGCAGATGGGATAAAGGCAAAGAAGAGTCACAGTATGTCAGAGCTCAAAGGGTCTTCAGAGTTCACCTGGTCCAATGCCTTCATTTTACATCTGAGAAAACTGAAGCCCCAGAGGGGGAAGGGTATTAGCCGATTCAGGTCTGTAGCTCACCTCCCAGTTCTGAGATCACTCCCTGAATTAGGGGCAGATCTAGATCTGCAGTCCAGCTCCCAGGTCAGTGCTTCTTCCACCACTACTTTGGTGAAGAGAGAGACAAAGCTGTGAAGTCTTGGAATCAAAAGAGCTGTGAGGGGGCAGCTAGGTGATGTAGTGGATCAAGCACCAGCCCTGGAGTACTTGAGTTCAGATCCGACCTCAGACACTTAATAATGACCTAGCTGTGTGACCTTGGGCAAGCCACTTAGCCCCATTGCCTTGCAAAAACTGTAAAAAAAAAAGCTGTGAGATGGACCCAGTCAACCAATCAACAAGCCTTAGATCTTTCTTTGGAATTGACATTAGCATACAAAGAGAAAGTAAAAAACAGCCCCTGTCCTTAAGAAGTTTACACCCTAATGGAGGAGACAACACACTCACAAATATCATAGACAAGAGGGGACTAGAATGTTTGGGGACACCTGCAAAAAATGACTCCCACTGAGCCTTCTTTCCCTCTGGTTCTGGGCCAGATTGTTTTGGTGAGGGACAGCTTTCTTGGCTTTGGAAGAATTTTTTTTGGAGCTTTCAAGTGGAACACCCCCCCCCCCCCCAGGTCAGGTTCTCACTTTTCACTTTTCCCCTAGCCTTGGGGCAGCATCAGCCCAAGAGCATTAAGTCAGTTGTCAAAAGTCGATTTGCTTTAGCCTAATCTAGAAACATAGTTGAGCTGATCCGGATGACTTCCCAGGAATCCGTCCCAGGAACCCATCAAAACTGTGCCCTTTCCTCCCAAAGACTGGCCCTACCCTTGGCCTCAGGTGGAGACAAATTCTCACTGGCATATACTCTTGTATGCTCCAGCGGGGTCTCCTTTCATGTATGAGTTTGGCCAAATCACTGCTGAGCTTTCTTCCATCTTACAATTTTCATGATTCTGTTATTTTGAGCATATGGTCTGGCAGTTTTTTTTTATCCACAGGAGCTTAAACCACAGTTTAAGCCTGGGTTTGGTGAGCTCCTTCTGAAAGTCTTGGGAGTATTCTGACTCCATTCCTTAATCTTAATGTCTGATGTTTTGGGAGGAAGATGGAGAGACAGCAGAGAACCTGATTCTTCCCTGGTTTCATCTTAGTTACTGAAAGATGGCTTGGCCTGCTGGTCAACTGGTCAGCCCTTCTGACTCCGGCAAAGTACAGGATTTTGCATTTACTAGGCCTTTCGCAAATGCTTGGTGGATCATGTTAATTTGGGGAGAGAAAAAAACCATATCTACATTTTCAAAGCACCTGATCACTTTTGCTTCTGGGGTCCAGCTAGAGGCTGCCTCATAAATGAGGATTTGACTTCTTCCTCCCTGAGAGGCTGTAGCTATGGTGCAGAATGTTTTCAAAGGCCACATCCATTGCTCAGATCTTTAATTATGGAATTGCCTGAAGGTCTCATTATATCTGTTTCCTTTCTAAGGAAAATAGTGCAAATTTGGAGACAAAACCCAGATTTGAATTCCAATTTTGCTACTACTTGTGTGACTTTAGAGAACTCAATTCCTATCTCTGGGACTCATTTTTCTCATCTGCTGTTTACATCAGACTTTAATGTTTACTTTGCTTTGTATGCCTTATAATATGATAAAATGAGGGGTTAGAATGAATGACCTCTAGGATTCCTTCCAGTTCTAAAAATCTACGATATTTTTGAGTCTGGCTCTGTTCTTGGACATCTCCCAGAATCTCAGAGCAGGATGGGGTCTCATGGTACATCCAGTCCTTCATCCATTCTATAACTAAACAAACAAACAAACCAAAAAAACCTTCACAATCACTGAGAAAATCCACAGAGACTGTGAACAGAGAGAGAGATTGCTTTCACCTGTACAAGAAAATAATAAAAGATGGTTTGTTGGAGGAGATGTCACCTCAACTGGACCTTACAAAGGGGGAGGAACTTCTAAAATGTGGTGAGGGAGTAGAATGGAGAGTTCCCCCCTCCCCAACACACTTAAAACATTCTCAGGACCATGGAGATGTACCATGATAAGAACTTTTCCTAATAGATGCTCACCATCCTGACCATCATCTTATTTTTTTTATTGGAATGGTTTAACAGGCATTCAGCATGCTGTCTCTCTCCTGAAAAGGGATTTAGCCTGGGACCTGGAGTCAAAAGACCTGTATTTGAATCCTGGCTCTGTGGCTAGTCACTCGAGCTAGTCACTTCTCTAATTCTTAGTTTCAACGAATCACAGAATTTGAGAGTTGGGAGGGACCTCAACCAATCATACTTGAAATGAATCCTGAATCTAGCAGCCTCAACAAGAGGTCATTCATTTCTGTGGGAAGATATCCCCTAAAAGGAAAGCCTTCTGCCCTCAGAGTCTCTAGGCATCCCACCCCACTGCTGGACAGCTCACATTGTTAGCAACTTTCTGATGTCAAGACTAAATCGATCTCTTTGCCATTTTTCTGATTTGTAAAAGAGAGGATTGGACAAAATGATTACTAAGGTCTCTGAGCTTTAAGTTACTTGACAGGACCCCCCCTTCCATAAACTGGGGAAACATTTCCTGCTTGGGAATGTGCTTGGATTGGGGACCACCTGAACATGGACACAGGCATTTTCAACCCACACAGAGAGCTGAGGAGAGCCCACATGCAGACACGAGGGACTGGGGCCATTGAGACAGATTTATTCTTATCCAATGTTGCTGTAGGGTCCAGAGGGAACCCACAGACTCCTTAATTGGATCTGTAATAAGCCAGTGATTCCCCCTGTGGCATTCAGAAATCACTCGGTCATCTGCATCACCACAGGGAATTTTTCACTAGGAAGTGTGGCTGATGCTTCATTAGCTGCTCTCCTATCTCCCCAGATATGTATGAGGCACAAGTGCCTGCACACACACACACAAACATACATGAGGGGAAAGGGGAGAAGGATAGATGATGCCCTGAATGGGCATAAATTCAGAGGGGGTGAACTGGACTAATAGGATAGCCACTAAAGAGAGGAGAACCTGGGTAATTTTCCATGATTTTGATCACAACTGTATATACAAGCTGAAAAGTTTGAAGCATAGTCAGGGGAGACTTTATAGGCCAATCCTTGGTTTTACAGAGGAGGAAATCAAGTCTTAAAGAAGGGAAGGGGCTTATGCAGGGTCATCAACAGGTCAATGACAAGATTGGGGCTGTTCTGCATATATACTGCAAAGCCCTCATAGGAGAAGGTTCAGGCTCAAAAGATTGGGTTATTGAGCAATTCTATGGCCCTTCAAACTCATTCCTGTCCTCACAACAACCATGGGATATTGATGCTATTATTATTCCCATTTCACAGATGGAAGAAATTGAAACTGAGAAAAGTGAGGTGACTTGTGTAGGGTGATATAAGCTAGTATGGCAAAGTAGGTAATACATAGGATCTGGGGTTGGGAAGCCCCTTCAGATACTTCCTTGTTGTGTGACCCTGAGCAAGTCATTTAACCTCTTAAGTTTTTCTCATGTGTAAAATGAGGAAAAGAATACTGCCTGCTTCCCATGGTGCAATGCAATCTTCAAAGCACTTTACTAAGTGACTGAGAAAGGATTTGACCTAAGTCTTCTTGGTTCCAGCCTCTCGGTACCATGCCACCTGCTGGCAAGGTCCAGAGAGGCTGGCAAGGCAAGGCAACAAGAATTATTGAACACCAGCTATATGAAAGCCACTGTGCTAAGCCCTGGGGATACACAGAATGGCAAATGACAGTCCCTGCTCCCAAGGAACTTACCATCTAAGGGAGGGAGACAACAGGCAAACTACTCTATGTGAATGGCAAACTACTGGATAAAAAGGTAGACAGATCTCAGAGGGAAGGCACCAGTGCAAAGGCTTCTTGTAGAATGGGATAGGGGTTAGCTGGGCCTTGACAGAAGTCAGGAAGCAGAGTTGGGGAGAGAGATTGTTCCAGACTAAGAACAGCAAGAAAAGGACCTCAGAATGGAGGGTTCAGAGGGAGAAAGATATAAGAAAATTGGAAAAGGAAGAAGGGCTAGTTTGGAAAGAGCTTTGTCAAGCAGAACACGTTATATTTGATCCTGGAGAGGATAGGGAGCCTTTGTGTTGACTAAAGAAGGGCATGACGTGGTCAGACATGGACTTGAGGAAGTCCATTTAGCAACTGCTTGGAGAATGGTTTAGAATGGGAAGAGACTTGAGGCAGGATGACAGATGAGAAGTCTTGCAATAATCCAAGTATGAGGTGATAAGGTGTGCACCAGAGTGGTGGTAGTGACAGTGGAAAGACTGATGGCAATATATTGGATAAGGAAGGAGAGAGAGAGAGAGAGAGAGAGAGAGAGAGAGAGAGAGAGAGAGAGAGAGAGATCAAGGGTGATTCCTTGATTTGGAGCCTGGATGACTAGGAGGATGGTAGTGCTCTCCACAGTAATAGGGACATGAGGAAGAGAGGAATGCTGTGAGGAGAAAGAGAATGAGTTCTATTTTGACCATGTTGAGTTTAAGATGATAGTTTACACAGTTCAAGATGTCCTACAGGCAGTTGGAGATGCCAGGCTGGAGGTCAGGAAAGAGGTGAGGAATGAATAAGCAGATCTGAGAGTCATCAGCTTCAAAATGATTATTGAGTCTCCAGGAGTTGATGAAATCAACAAATGAAGTAGCAGGGAGGTAAGAGCTCAAGGCAGAGTCCCAAGGAAAAGCCACTGTTAAAAACAGGTACGACCTGGATGAAGATGCTGGAAATTATACCCAAAAAGGAGTGGTCAGACTGATGGGGGAAGAGCCGAGATGGGACGCATCGTGAAAATAGAGAAGAGAATAGCAATGAAAAGAGGGTGATGGAGCATGTCAAAGAATGCAAAGAGGTCGAGAAGAATGATTATTGAGAAAAAGTCACTGGAGTTGGCAATTAAGAGAGAATTAGTCATTTTGGAGAGAGTCATTTCTGTTCAAGGGTAGAATGGAAAACCAGCCTTCAGAGTCAAGAGGAGAGTGAGATGAGAAGAAAGGGAGGCACCTTGTAGGGGACTTTCTCAAAGAGTTCAGCCACAAAAAGGGGATCTCTAGAATTATTAGTAGAAGGGATGAATCAATCAAGTGAGTTTTTTGAGGATGGTGTAGATACGGTCTTGCCTCTAGGGAGCCCGAAAGATGCCAGTAGACAGAATTTGAAAATTAGGGAGAGAATGAAGATGATGGATAAGGAGGTGATCTGCTCGAGGAGATGGGAAGGATCGGAATGGGATTGCCTTGGCCAGGAGAAAGGCTATGAGGCAGAAGTGAGGAGACAGTGGTGGAAGGCAGCTGAGTGATCCGAATGATAAGAAGGGAAGAAGGGGGAGCTCTTGGTGAGTAGCTTCCATTTTTTTTTTCAGTGAAATATGAGGCAAAGAAGGTTTTAAGAGGGATAAAAAGGTTTAGAAGGGCCTCTGTGGAGAGTGGGAGAAGGAACTGATTAGGCAGGTGTAAAAGGATCGGCTTGTCTCTGTGAGAGCTCGGTGGAGATTATGGAACATAAATTTGTAGTGGCCCCGGGCAGTCCAGTCTACTGATTTTCTCCACCTTCATTCAGTAGCATGAGTAGGAGCCAAGGCAGGAGATGATGGGAGTAATCCAGGGCTGAGGCTTGGCAAGGAAAGATCAGTGATCAGATAAAGGGCCCAGAAGATTCAAGAGCTGAATTAATTCGCCAAGAGACTCAAGATATCCCAGGTAGTAAGGAGTAGAGCCAGGGCTGGAGAATTCAGGTTGTCTGACTTCAGATCCAAGGCTCTGTCTGCTATCACTACACCTTCTCTGAAGACCACATCAACAATTTAATTTGAGAAAGATTTATTACATATCTCCTATGTGCTAGGCTCTGGGGAGATGCAAAGCAATCCATACCTTTGAAGGGCTATATTTTAACAAGGATAGCGACACTTGCAGCGGCCTTTACTCTTTGCAAAGGCTATCCAGGCCTTTCTCCATTGAGCCTCCCACCAACCCCAAGAGGAAGCTCCTCAGACATTTTTGGTCCAGACTAATGTAAAGAGCTTCTGGTGGTAGGAAACTGCCCTCTGTAGATTGGCAACAAGTCTACAGCTTATAATTGTGCTAAGATTTGCCCAGGGTCACATAGTCAATATAAATCACAGGCAGGTCTTCATAGAAGGAAGCCTGATCCCAACCACTGGTCCATGCTGCCTCAATACAAACTGTACTCTCCTCATTTTCCAAATGAAGAGACCAAGGTTGTCCCTGGTACACAGTCACAAAACTGTTTGGCATTCAAGGTGAATCTAAGTCTTCCTGAAACTATATCCAACACTATTCATTACATTATATTGCCCCTCACAAGTGTCATGGGACTACTTCAGGAACTAGGACTCTTGGGAGCTGAAGAACCATTTGTTGACCATGATATAGAGGGTATTTCTAGAGAGATACCAGTTGCACCAGATATCTGGAACTCAACTCTTTGAACTCAAGCTTCTGTGACTCTTAGTGACTTTTTTTTACCTTTGCTTGATTCCTAGGCTTATAGGGGAAGGGGAGCTGCTGATCAGGTAGCCTTTAATGTTGGACTGAGGACCCTCTGAGTCTAGCCCTGATCCCAGTTGTGCTGAGTAAGAGAGAAGAGGTACAGACAGGTAGCATGAGGTAGTGGAAAGAACACGCACTGCCTCTAGAGACAGGGGATCTGGGTTCAAGTCATGGCTCTGAATTTAGCCATCTGTGTGACCTTAGCTTAATTCTGTCTTCTGGGACTCAGTTTCCTCTTCTGTAAAATGAGGTAATTGGGCTTGATAACTTCTAAGGTCCCTTCAAGGTCAAAATCCTGTGATTTTAGGCATAGCTTCCTGAGCTTCAGTTTCCTTTTCTGTAAAATGGGTGTGTGTGGGAGGGGAACCCTTGTAATCTCCTTTTCAAAAGGCTTCTGTGAGTGATGACCAAGAGATATAATTGGTGTGGAAATGTTTTATAATTTATAAAACACCAAAGGAATGCCAAAGATCATTCTTAATACCAACTTTCCTCAAAGAGTGCTCTGCTCCTTGAGTTTTCTAGGCCTGGGCATCCTGCTACAGAGTTAATTTCACCATTGACCGTGGCCAATTGTGTGGTCCAGACTGTATTGCCAAGTGAGATGGAGAAGGAAGGGGCTGCTGGGAACTGTGATAGTCACGGAGGGTTTCCTGGGGGAGGCAGACCTTAGCTTAGGGCTTGAAGGATCAGTAAAAATTGGATGGGGGCAGAGGCTCAATTTGAGTATGGATAGAGAAGTATGAATAAGTGAGGGGCATTCCCAGGGAAGAATTGATTAACCTACATGGGGATATATGAAAAGGATGAATGGGAGACAAAAAGTTAGACGGGCCAGATTGTGAAGGGCCTGAGGAATAAGGAAGATATCCTGCTCTTTCAACATAAATCCTGTTGGCAGATGGGAGCCATTGATGGTTATCTAGCAAACGTATGATCAGAACTGTGTTTAGGAATCAGCACTGAGTTTAAGAGGGATTAGAAGGAGGATTGTCTAGAGGCTACAAGATGAATCTTGCCCTGGGGAATTAGAAGACATGGATTCTAGTTTCAACTGGGCCATGAAAATGTTGTGCAAACTTGAAAAGATCCTCAAATGTCTTTCCTCAGTTTATTTACACACACCACCCCCCATTCCTAAAATGCACTCCATTCTCATCTCTGCCTCTCACATCGCTAGCTTTGGGCAAAAGGTCTGCTGTATTTGAATCACCTCTTCTGTGAAATTTCCTTTGATAGCCTCAATTTTTAGCATTCTTCCTCTCCCCAAATTATCTAGATATAGTTTGTATTCCCTCCCTCCAAATAGGCATGTACATTCTTTAAGGGAAGAGACTATTCAGGTTTTGTCTTTGCCCTTTTTTGTGATCACAAATTTCCTTGATGGAAATCTTTATACCTCTTCTGTAATTCCTAGTTAATAATGGGTTGTGGCCTTCTCATACCCACCACGTGTCTCTCCTTTGTCTTGAAGTCATCCTAAATTTTAATTATTCAGATACTGCAGTGGTCCATGACTCACAACCATATCCCATAGCTCACAGAAAATTGGTATTGAAAAAAGGTGAGCATTTGTTTCAGGTTGAAACTTGGGGTCATTAACAGAATTGTGAGGTTTTTCAAAGCCAGCCAGCTCATTCACCTCCTCCTGATAAAGGCTTTCATCAGAGAAGTGCAAAATGTGAAGAGAAGATGGGCTGCTTATAAGGGGAAAGTGAGGCACACTCAGTGGGCAGCCTCCATGCGTTTTTGGCATCCTCAGGATGGTCAAGAAAACCCAAGCAATGCCCTCAGCATGTTGGTTGGACCCTTTGTGGGGAACTTATGGAAGGATCTGGAGGAGAGTGGCATAGATCAGATAGATTTGGCTGGACTGCAATCTGCACCTTGGGAGGAGATGTCCAAAGGAAATTTCACAGAAGAGGTGATTCAAATACAGCAGACCTTTTGCCCAAAGCTAGCGATGTGAGAGGCAGAGATGAGAATGGAGTGCACTTCAGGAATGGGGGTGGTGTGTGTAAATAAACTGAGGAAAGGCATTTGAAGGTCAGCAAATGGGTTGGTGTGGCTGAAATGAAGAGGTCATGAAGGTGAAAATAATGTAAAATAAGTCTGGACAGGAGGCCTGGAACCATGTTGTGAAGGGGTCAAATCCCAAGCAGAAGGGTTTGTATTTGATGCAGAGACAAAAATGGAATAGGGGAAGGGGGGAAAAGGGGAAAAAGAAACATTTATTTAGAACTTGTGCTAATTGCTTTTTATAAATATTATCTCATTCAGTCCTCTCAATAACCCCCCAAGAGGTAGATGCTATTATTCTTCCCTCCCCATACACATAGTTGAGGAAACTGAGGCAAACAGGCAATGTGGCTAGCCTAGGGTCATGTACCTAGTAAGTATCTGAAGCCAAAATTTGGACTTAGGACTTCCTGACTCCAGGCTTAGCTATTTATCCTCTGCATCACCAACTGCCTCAAGGAACCAGAAAGTCAATTTTAAAAAATGGATTAAGCACTAAGTACCAGATACTGGCTAAACTAGGGGGTGCAAACCCAAAGAAAGCTAGCCCCTGATCTTCAGCTTCTAATTGAATGGAGAAAGACAAAACACAAAGGGAAGCTGGAGGGGAACCCAGCTTGGGGCAAGCAGAGCAACCTCCTGGAAAATGAAGAGATGATTGGCCTGGATGCCCTCCTCCAATGGAAGTTCTTGAAGGAGCTGTCCACCCTCCAATTGGAGGCAGGAGCCCCAGGAGCAGAAAATACCAAGGTGGTGTGAGTTCCAGGGTGGATATTATCTTGCAGGATGCTAAGCTGATAAGGAAGTCCCCCAGGTGCCCAAGTGCTCTAAATGATGGAGAAGCCCACAGATGGGCAACCAGGTGGGAAGAATGAAGGCAGTGGTGCAGTCTGAATTGTGTGTTAGGAAGATTATTTTTGCAGGTCTGATGAGAATAGCTTGGAGAGGGGAGAGACTGGAATTAGGGAGATCAATCTATGATGAGACTGACAAGGTCCTGAGCAGGGATGCTTGTAATGTGAAGGGAGAGAGGATGAATATGAGAGGGTTTGCAAAGGTTGAATCAACATGGGTTGGAGGTGGGGATGAAGAAAAGGGATGAGTCAATGGTGACTCCAAGGCTGTGAACAGCAAGGCTGGTGGTGCCCTCCACAGAATGTTTACAGGGAAAGAGGATGAACTTCTGGTTCCATTTTAGACTTGTTAAATTTGAACTGCAGATGAAAATTCCAGGTAGAGATGACAGGTGAAGGTAACATGGGGTTTTGAGGTGTGAAATCAGAAGAAGAGGGGACTCGGGACAGATGGCTTCAATTTCTTAAGGAAAGTAGGAGACAAGGTCATTTATCTGGTAAGAAAAGGTGTTAGTGAGGAAGAAATAGGGACTTAATGAGAGATGTGAAGTTTGGAATAGCTACTAGAGAGTATGTTAGAAAGAACTAATGGAAGGGGGGAAATTGCCATTTAGCGAGGGGGAGTTTCTGGAACCCAGCTGGCAATATTTACAGGTTGAATTTAGTGGTGTTCATGTAGGGAGGAAAGACAATGTGTGGTAGGAGAATCATGAGTTCAGGGGAATGGGTGGGGGATCTAAAGGTCGAGGATTGGCAGGGTAAGAATGGAGAAGCAGACAAGGGATTAAAGGAAAAGGGGGAATGGTGAGTGACGTGGTCAATCATAAATTCCAAGCTGTGAAGAGAAGAAAGTGAAACTGGCACAAAAATGACGAATTGGCAAATTATAGAAGGAAGAAGAGACTGGAAGTCATAGTGGATATAGTTTAGGAGGAGAGGGAAAAATGGAAGGAAAGGAATTCATGAGGGAAGAAGATAACCAGAGCTTTGGGTCATTGAAGTGGCTGATTATGATATCAAAGGGGCTGTCAACCTATCAATTGATAAGCATTCATCAGAATTTTACTATTGGCACATTTGTGGGTGGCTGGGGTAGAATTCAATGGGCATCATAGGTGTTGCAGTTGATAAACTGGGAGTCTGGGATGCTTAAAGGGGCATAAACCAATACATTAAAAATATATTAAATATATATTAAAACATATTAAATAATATATAATATTAATATATATTAAATAATATATGCTTAACATATATTAAATAATATATATTAAAATATAATATATTAATAATAATAATATATTAAAATCCTCAAGACTGAGAACAGAGGTTGGAATTGAGAGAAAAACCTAGAGAAAGAAGAGGGATTGATCTGGAGGCTAGCATAGTTTGGCAAAAAGAATCAATGCGGTGTAGGGGGGAAAGAGCTGAATGAGGAGACAGAGGACCTGGTACTAAATCTGGACTCTGATACTTAGTGTTAACTGTGACCTGGGGCAAGTCATTTCTTTTCAGTCTCAGTTTCCCCAATAGGCAACCTGAGGAATTTGGGCTAGATGACCTCCAAGGTCATTCCCAGCTCTGAATGTGTGATCCCCTGATTTTCATGGGGTCAGATGGAGTAAGAGATAGATGGAGTAAACCTCAAGGGAGGAGAGGCTGAAAAGTAATTACTACAATAGAAGGAAAGCCTGGATGTGGCAGCAGGGAGCAAGGCTGATGACTCCTCCTGGATCAGTGATAAAAGGAGCAAAGGAGAGGAAGCCAGGGATGCAGTGTGATCTTCTGCAGTGCCAGGTTTCTGTTCAAAGGAGGAGGTAGAAGGATGTGAGATTCAATTCAATTCAGTTTAAAACTTTGTTAAGCCCCTATGGTGTGCCAGCCAGCCAGTTAGATAGGACAGTAGAGACCAGAAGACCTGAGTTCAGATCTTTCCTCAGACACTTTCTAAACTTGTGACCCTGGACAAGTCACCTAACTCTACATGCCTCAGTTTCTCATCTATCAAATGAGCTAAGTAGGAAATGGCAAAGCACCGCCATGGAAACATCAAATAGGGTGGTGAAGAGTCAAACACAACTGCAACAACTGAACAATTTTACTAGGCACCAGGGATATAGAGCAGAGGCCACAGGAGAATAGACTTCAGGCTCAGAAAGTAACTGAATACAGGAGGTAGAAATGCTCAGGCGAGGCTTTCCCCTTTCTAGCTCATCCCTTACTCAGTTGTCAGATCTCCCCAAGGCATAGATTGGACCATCTCTCCTCTCTCTCCCCAGCCCTCCCCTTTCTCCTCCTTCTTCCCTCTTCCCTCTTTCTCTTCTCTCTTCTTCCTGTCTCTCTGTTTCTGTTTCTCTCTTTCCTTCTCTCTTCTACCTCTCTTTCTCCTTTCTTACCACCTTCTCCCTCTTCCTCTCCTTCTCCTCCCTTCCCCCCATACACACACACACACACACACACACACACACACACACACACACATACACACACACACACACACCCCTGTGCTCAATAAAATCCAATGATTCTCTATCACCTCTAGGATTAAACATAAAACCAGTTTGACTTCTAGAGCCCTCCAGAATCTTGTCACTCTTATATTTCTAAACTTCTTACACCTTGGACCCCTCCACCTACACTGTGACTCAGTGACTCAGGAGGCACTGGCCTCCTGGCTGTTGCTTATATATAATATTCCTTCTGCCTGGCACCCTCTACTTCCTCTTTTCTAACTCCCAGCTTCCTTCAAATCTCACCTTCTCCAAAAACCTTTCCCAAGTCCTCATTCATCTTAGCACCTTCCCTTTCCTTTTACAAGATATTTGACTTGATTGTACAAAGGTGTTTTCATGTGATTTCCCCGGAATACTGGGAACTCTTCAAGGACAGGGACTGCTTTTGCCTTTCACTGTATCTTTAGTACTCAGCACAGAATCTGGGATACAGTAGGTGCTTAAGTCTTGCTGATGAATCTGTCATCAGTAAACCTTTACCAAGCTTCTCCGGTATCCCACGTGCATGCTTCGCTCGGAGCTTCCTGAGACAACTGCAAAGCAATCCTTTTCCATAAAGTGGTTACATTCCATCAGGGAAGGCAACAGGGACACAAAGAATGAAATACAACTGGATTTTGGAGGCAGCACCAACAACTGGGGGGAGCCAGAAATGCTTCATGTAGGAGGAGCCAAGGGAGCTGACCTTTGAAGGAAGCCGGGGATTCCAGCTAAGAGAGCAAAATAAGGATGGAGAGCATTCCAGGCAGAGGACCCGGGGGCCTAGGTGTGGAGGCAGTATACACCATGTTATGTGTGGGGAAACAGTAGGCGAGGCATTTGGCTGGAATGCAGAGAGGAGGAGGGGATGTTCTATGTCAGGAGAGGTGGACTTGAGCCAGGTTGTGAAGGGCTCAACATGCCAAAGCAGAACAAGTGTTTCCTACAAGTAATGGGGAGCCATTAGGCCTTTATGAACAGGGAGTAGTATGTTCAGACATGCACTTTAACAATGGCATTTGGGCAGCTTGGTTTGGAGAGAAGAGAGAAAGGCAGGAAGACCAACTAGGAGCTTGTTTCTATTCTCCAGGCAGAAGTAGGCTGCCCCCATCTGCTCGAGACCTGTGCTGCTTATGGATGGTGTCCCCTCTGTGTAAAAGAGTTTGTGGGAATGGGCATGGGCCATTTGTTTCCATGGCTCCCCATTCTATACTCTGAGGAAAGGAGTCCTGGGCAGTTTCTGGGCTGGCCACTCCCATTCAACATCTCCAGTTTCTCCTCATCCCAAAATGGCGATAGGTTAGACTTGCCCAAAAGATACTCAGCAGTCAGAAGAATTAAACAGGGGAGGCGACATTGCTAGTGGGTCATCCAGATGGAGAAGTCCTGCAGGCAGTTGGAGATGTGGGTTTGAAGCTCAGGGGAGGAATCAAGCCTGGAGAGTTCTATGCAAGTAAAAGCTTGTAGAAATGCTTGTTGGGATCCACTTGGGGGAATCATTTTCCCAATGGTAATTGTGGGAAGAAAAAGATTATCGAGGGAGCATAGAGCTAGGATAGGACCTCAGAGACCAGCTGGTCTATGCCCTTCATTTATATAGGAGGAAATGAGACCTAGGGTGGTTAAAAGACTTATCCAAGATCACACAGGTAAACCAGTGGGCTTGAAACGCACGTCTTCCAACTCCAGAGCCAGTTTAGGAGAGAGTTTATAGACCAAAAAGAGTCAGGAATCATTTGAGCCTGAAAACTGTTATGTCCTGTCTGACTTCAAACCTGAAGCTGCCTCCTTCTAGCTTTTCCCTCCCCGCCCCCAAACACACACACACACACACACACACACACACACACACACACACACACACACACACACAGACACAGACACACACTATACAGAACCAATACAATCCAAAAACCATTTTTTGGACAGACCTATTAATCTCCTTCTCTTGGATTCACTCCCAACTATCCACACCCTCCTTAACAAGGAATAGTCCAAATGGAATACAATAGACTGGATGGGAACTGACCAGAGTAAGGACACTGAGACACCATCCTCTCTTCGGAGGCCAGTCTTCTACTAATGTAGTCCTAGGTCAGATTGTTTTGGCTGATGCTTCATCATACTTTTGGCTCCCCTCAAGCTTGTGGCCCACTCACAGGCCCAGGTCTTTTTCACACGGACCTTTGTCTAGTCTTCCTCTATCCTGTGCTGCTACATTTGACTCCTTAAAAGTCAAGCGCACGCCTTTGAACTTCCCGCTATTAATGCATGTCTCATCATTCTTGCTTTGGAGCATCATTGGGGATCCTAGTTCTGTCCTCCAGTATATTTTCTATCCCTCCTTGCTCTGGGTCCTCCAGGATTTTGAGGAAGTCACCGATGATCCCTTGATCCAAGATCCAAGAACTAAAGTTCCTTAGTCTGGCTTTCCTAGATTAGAAGCAGCAGAGTAGAATTCTTTATGGAGTCATCCAGGGGAGCCTGCCTCATTGAGGGTTGTCTTGCTCATCCTTCTCTTGAGAAGCTGTTGTGAGAAGGGAGAATAGAAACTGTCGCCTTGGCTCTCTTAGTTACCTAGGGGAGAGTCGATTTGTATAAGGAAATGAGTTAATGTTCCAGCCAATGAAGCCCTCCAATACTCCAGGCTGACTTTGGGCCCAGCTGTTCCACTTGGGATGAATCCACCTAACTGCGTTAGCACTCTGCCTTTGTCTCTTCCTCTTCTCCACATTCTGACCCTATGACCCTCACCCTCTCCTCAGTACCATAAGAACCATTCTGTTTCTTTGTGACTACCATTTCTCTTTCTCAATACTCAGAATCCATCCTCTTATCCCAGTACCTTCTAGAATTTTGCCAGGACTTAAAATTCATGCTCATGGCCTTTCCCCCCCCTTTCCACACGGCTCCTGTAGCTTCTCCACATTCTCCACAATCTCTCCGGGCTCCAGGAAGCAGCTTTGAGACACATCAAACTGTTTCCCCAAAGGCCTGTTTGCTCCTTTACCATCAATTCTCTGTTGGCCATCTTGGTTCCTCTTTTCCGAACCAAAGACTCCTTGGTAGAAGGAGGAAAGAAAAGCAGAAACAAAACAGGACATGAGCAATTCTGCCTTTTTTTCCTTCCTCCATTCTCATTATCCCATTTGCCCTGAGCGCTGCTTCCATCAATTCTTTCATCCCCTCCCTTGCTCCCAGCAAAGCTAAAACAGCCTCCGGAGTTTTCTTTGGCACTTCTCCCCAGACTCAGTTCCTCTGGCACTACATCATCGTTGACACAATTCCTCCAGCTCTGGTCTCCTTTGTAGGCATCCTCAACTCTCTTTCCCTCCTCTGTATATGTTTTAAAAATGAGAATTCACTGGCTTTAGCACACCCACAGTGATTGCTTCCTCTCTCACACTTCCCATTTTCCTTTCTCATCAGAGGTTGGCTTTTTTTAAGTTTTTAGAATTCTCTTCTTTAGAACCTCTCATCTCCAATGTCTCTTATGAATTCTCAACCCATGAAATCCTACCTTTAAAATTCACTCTCCCCAAGTCTACCATACTCAAAAGATTTATCTGCCACCTCCTTCCTGCCCCATTTGTACCTGCATCAAAGCTTACTTTCCCTTAACATTGGGTCTGGGGCTACTTGCACTGGGCCTAGTTTGGGCTCCTAGAGAGGGTTTTTTCCAAATTTGGACTCAAAGATTGGCATCTTACTGGGACCTTATCATATGTTGGCATTGACATATATCTGGCCAATTCCTGATCAACCCCATTCTTATTTGACATTGAGCTTGAGCTAGGTGAAATGGTTCTGGAAAAGGCAAGTGAAAAGGATGTCTCTGTACAACATTCCCCTCACTATAAAAAACATAATGTACACATCATGCCACCATTAATTTGATTGACATGATCGTCCTCAAAACTGAAGGACAACTTAAAATTCCTACAACCTTTCCAAACTAGCTTCTCTTTAGGCACATCATCACCATCTTACTCTTAAGATCTTTGGATCTTATCAATGGATCTTAGTCCATATCAAATTTCATCCTTAAAAGAAAGTCTTTCATTTATTTATTTTTCCAATTACATGCAAAGGTTGTTTTCAACAATCATCTTTTTGTAAGGTTTTGAGTTTCACATTTTTCTCTCTCCCTCCCTACCCCCTTTCCTCTTACCTCCCCTTGACAGAGAGAAATCTAATATAGGTTACGCATATATAATATATAATATATATTTTTGTTAAGCATATTTCCATGTTAATCATGTCATAAAAGAATTAGAACTAAAAAGAGGGAAAAACAGAAGAGGGAAAAAATATGAAACATGAAAAATCTTTAAAATTGAAACTAGTCAGCTTTGGTCTGCAATCAGACTTGCTCATTTCTGTGGATGTAGTTCCAAATTACTGTCCAGAATGGTTGGATCAGTTCACAACTCTACCGACAATGCATTAGTGTTCCAGTCTTCCCACATCCCTTTCAACATGGATTAATTTCCTTTTTTTTTTTTTTTTTGCCATATTGGTTGATCTGATGGGTGTGGGGTGGTTCCTTGGAGTTGTTTTAATTTGCATTTCTGTAATCAATAACGATTAGAATATTTTTTTCCTATGATTATAGATAACTTTAATTTCTTCATCTGAGAACTGTCTGTTCCTATCCTTTAATCATTTATCACTTGGGGAATGACTTGTATTCTTATAAATTTGACTCAGTTCTCTATATATTATAGAAATGAGTCCTTTATTAGTTGTAAAACGAAAAATTCTTTTGAGTCCAATCCCATTGTTTTGCAGATTAGAAAATTTAAGGTTGAAAAAGGTAGTGATTTTGCCCAGAACCACCTAGGGAATACATATAGGTTTGAGTTTGAAACTCAGGTCCCCAGCAACCCAGGTCAGTGCTCTTCCAACTACACCACACTGTCTTTAGCAGGATCGAGGGAGAACTCTTAGACAACTGTCTAGAACACAAAAGCTTGTTGTCATTTAGTCATGTCCAATTCTTTATGATCCTATGGACTATTTTTTTTCCCTGGCATTTTCTTGACAAAAATCTGGGAGTGGCTTGCCATTTCCTTCTCAGTAGATCACCTATTTTTTTTGGTCAGTTATCCATTATGATCTGTCCCTTTTTAATAAGTCTAAATGGCATAGCTCAGTTTCATTGAGCTACACAAGCCTTCTGCCACAATAAGCAAGTGATCCAGGATTTTTTTTTAGGCAAACTGGTTGAGTGACTTGCTCAGGGTCTCACAGTTAGTAAATGTCTGAGGCTGAATTTGAAACCAGGACTTCCTGCCCGGAACTTTATCCACTTTACCACCTAGCTGGCTCAGACTACAAAGCATTGCGTGGTGCTACCTGAGAGGTTTGACATAAGTGCTGAAGAGAGAAGACTTGTTTTCAGTTTTAAAGGTTAGGACAGCTTCATGGAGAAGGGGTGCCTGAACTGGAGATGGAAGGATGGGTAGTATTTCCATAAGACATATGAAAAAGAAAGTCAAGAGAATGACACAAGCAAAAATGTAGAGATGGGGAATAGATAGAACGTTTATGAATGCGTACAATTTTCTGCAGGGAATTTTGGCAGTGCCCAGTTGTGACCTACTCCTGTCAGAGCTACAAGATGAACTAGAAATAGACTGGTGATCTGAACCTTCTGGTCCTGATGATAGACCATACTCTTTCCCTCCAGGGCTTTGCCAAGATAGAGCTAAGTCCCCATGTCTATGTCCATCTTCAGGCTTCCAGAACCCCTGAGATCCCTCAGTCTGGAACCTTAATCCTATGTTCAAACCCTGGAACGAGAATTGAGTCTGCCCCTCTACTGGTGCCACGAGGGAGTTCTGAGGTTGGCCATATTTTCTTTTCTCCGGTAGTAGGTGAAAGATCTCATTGGAATCAGAACTGCGTACTCCATAGAACCACTGTTTTCTGTATCAGAATATCTGGGGGTATCTAGGGGTCATTTTACCAGACTCCTCATTTCATAGATTACAGGTCTGAGCCTCATTCAGAATTGGAAGAAAACTCCTGGGTTTCTGCTCTCAGTTGTGAGGCTGTTTAGGATTTTCTTGGCAAAGATCCTGGAGCGCTTTGCCATGTTCTGCTACAGCTCTGAGGCAGAGTGAAGTGACTGATCTAGGGTTAATATGTGGCCTCTGGTCCAATCTGAAAGTAATCCCCACTAGAACATGCCTGACAAATGACTTCCACTTTCTGCTTAGAAAACTCCAAGGAAAGGGAATCTGTCCCCTGCTTTGTCCCTGGTGCTGCCCTTTGAAGTCAGATACTAATTTAATCCCACCTTCACAGGTCAGCTCCTTGTAACATGGAAATAGTTCCCTTTTCTCTGAGGTCCAGAAAGGTGAGACAGTCCTTGCCCCAGCATCATACAAAGAGGAAACAGCAGTTTCAGAATTTGAACTCAGGTCCTCAGAATTTAAAGGCATTTCCTTCCCTCTTATGTGTCCCTCTCTCCTCCCCTTTATCTCAGGGACTTTACATGCTCTCAGGTCCCTCCCTTCTCTGCAACTCCTCATTGGCAGGCTCTCACCCACGCATCCTGTGGCCAATAGGTTTAGGACCTACTGGTCTTTTTCCCCTTTAATGAATGCCTCCTCCTATGCCAACCCACACTTCCTTTAGATCAAGGCTTGCTGTGAGCTCAGCCCTCTTCTGGAGGCTTGGGGGTTTAGACACGATTATAGGGCAGGAACCTGCCCTTGAGGGACTTCTAATCTAATTGGGGAAGGACCGGGAGGTCCTCCACCTGAGAGATGACTAAAGCAGTCCCTCAGGAGGAGAGGTCAGGCTATATGGAAGAGGCTGGGTTGTCTTTCAGTGACCGGAAATGACGGGGTTTGGAGGTGAGGCCTTAGTGATCAAGTCAAGCTCTGTCCATGTCCAAGGTGAGGGGTGGGGGTGGATAGCGGATCTAATGAGATGAGGGGCTTACAGTCATTTGCAAACATAGACAACTGTTAGAGAAGGGGATTGGCTTGCCAGCTTAGCTAGTAAGTGGCAGACATTTCCACAATTGGAACTGGGATCACAGAAACAGCAGTCATATATGGCCAAGAATCTCATCTTCTTGATGTGTGATCATTCAGCTTCCGCCTGAAGACTGTAAGTGAGCAGAAAGCTCCTAGCTCTTCAGGCTACTGGAGAGAAGCAGCTCTGATGGTAAGAAAAAAGTCCCTGACATCAAGCCTGAACTAACCCCCTGCAACCTTCCCCAAGTTTTCAGGGTTCAATCCTTTGAGGTCTTGTAGACTGAGTCCCAGCTCCTTCCCTTGTGGTATCCGAAGATGACCAGGACTTCCCTCCTTACTTCCAGACTTGTCCACTCCAGGCTCACTCTCCCATGTCCCCTCAGTCCAAGATAGCACAATACCTCTTGAAGGACCGAGGTAGACATTTCTCTGTATCTGTTCCCAGATTTGTAGGATGAAGGGGGTCTCCATCTGGCTAGGGAATCATAAGAAATGTAGTCTTCCACCTGAAAGTTGCTAAGAGAAGATATCTTGTCTGGGGATGATGAGAGTTTCATCCTAGGGAATGATAGGAGATGGAGCCTTTCCTTGTTCTAGGTGTTGGAAAGGACAGTCCTCACCCAAGGATGATGGGAGTTGTGGTTCTCGTCTTAGGAGATGATGGGAGATGTAGCTTTCTCTCTCAGTCTAGGGGTTCCAAGCAGATAGCTTCCTTCTCCACTTCTCTACCCATTCGTGGGTTTTCAGTTCCCAGCCCTAGGAAAGGGGGGAAGGAGCCTTCCCTTCTGTGACCTCCCCTGGGTCCCCGCCTCCCAGCAGGAGCCCCCCTAGACGGCTGTGTGTGTATCTATATATCTATATTATATATATATTTCCTTTCCTTTTTTTGCTTTCTTCTTTCTGTTGGTTTGTTGTTTTTCCTAAAAGGGCCTTAGGCAGCCAAGCCCTGGGGCAGCGCTATAGCTGCTGGGGCTCTGGGGAGGGGGGAGGGGGGAGGCTAGAGGGGCAGTGGGAGTGGGCGGAGAGAGGAGGATGGGTAGTCAGGGGCAGCTCAGGTCTAGTCTCTCACCTCACCTCACCTGCTCCTAACCCTGACCTTCCAGTGTCACCTCCCCTTCAGACATAGCATCCCCTTTACACGGGAACTTGGTCCACTCCCCCTTCCCTGATTGCCCTTGGGCCTTCATCCTGCCTGGCCTCCATTCTCCTAAGCACACAGGTCCAGACCCCCCCCCCCCCAGTCCACCCAGTTCTCTTTCCTACCTCATTCCCTCCATCCCTTAATCCATTTTACCTGAGGGTTGCACCCCAGACACCCCAGCTGTCCCAGCTCACTCAGGTCTCTCTTGTATCTCTTCCTTACCCCTTGTGTCTGGGGCTCCTGTCAGCTCCCAGATCTCTGGTGCCTCCATGCCCACCCCACCCGGTCCATTAGAACCACAGCTTTCATCCGAAACCCAGTACCTGTCAGCCTGTGGCCCCAACCCCTTAGGTCTGACCTCAGGTCCAGCTCGGCTAAGAGTGAGGAGAGAGGGAGAGAAGCAGGGAGAGGAGAGAAGAGGTGAACAAGGGAGGTACCAGGGCCAGAGGACAGACAGACAGACAGACAGAACAAAGTTGTACGGAAAAGAAAAGGCAAAGCAAAGAAAAAAAGTTGTCTTTATTTTCATCCGGGAGAACCCTCTTACACAGCTCTGTTTTGTAATTTTTTTCTTCATGCTAAAATCACTGGGCCTATTTGTTGATGTAAGTTACCTGAATTCCGTGGTATGCTCTCTTCTTTTTTAAAAACCAAACCGATCACAGACACCCTCCCCCCCCAAGAGAAACTAGCCAGTGCCCCTGCCCTTGCCAGTGGCCTTGTGTCAATGCTGCTGCTGACCCATTTAAAGCTGTTTTTAAAACAACCACCACCAAAAATAAGACAAAAAAAGAACCAGACCAGTAGACTTTCTTGCTTTTTGTTGGGTTTTTTTTCGTTCCGTTTCTATTTGCTTTTCTTGTTTTTTCCTTTTGGTTTCTTAAAAACGAACCCAAAATTCAAAGAGAACAAAAAAGAGAACCGAGAACCCACAGCGCAGAGTCCCTCCCGTGGGCAGAGTCCCTCCAGCGGGCAGAGTCCCTCCAGTGGGCAGAGTCCCTCCCGTGGGCAGGCCCCCGGCGCCTAACTATCGCCCCCCTGGGCCGGCTCGGGTCCAAGCCCTAGGTAGCCTGTGGGACCAGCTAATTGGAACCGATTGGCGATGTTTGTGATACAGGCCTGTTTCTCTCTCTGACCCCCGGCCCGTCCTCGTCGGCTGCCCCTGATGCCCTCTCTTTTCTCTTCTCTCTCTTCTTCTAGGAGGCGAGTTAATTTTGCCCATTATTACGGAAGACTCCCTAGACCCCCCTCCGGTGGCCACCCGCTCCCCCTTCGTGCCCCCGCCCCCGACTTTCTACCCCTTCCTCACGGGCATGGGGGCCACCCAAGACACCCTGCCCCCGCCCGGGGCCCGGCGGCCCCCCGCGGGGCCACCCCCGTGCCAGGGCGGGGAGCAGGATGACAGCGACTGCGAGGAGCCCATCGAGGCGTCGGGCTTCGCCTCGGGGGAGGTCTTTGACTCCAGTTTGCCCCCCACGGACGACGAAGACTTTTACACCACCTTCCCCCTGGTCACGGACCGTACCACCCTCCTGTCCCCCCGCAAGCCTCCTCCCCCCCGGCCCAACCTCAGGACAGACGGGGCCACGGGGGCGCCTGGGGTCCTCCTCGCCCCCTCCGCCCTGCCCCCCAATCTGCCGGCCGGCAAAATGAACCACCGCGACCCGCTGCAGCCGCTGCTGGAGAACCCGCCGGTGGCGGCGGCGGGGGGCCCCGGGGCGCCCACGGCCTTCGAGCCGCGCCGGCCGCCTCCCGCCCCGGCCCCCGGCGTGACGGCCGCCCCCGGCTTCCCCCGTGTCCCCACAGCCAACCCCACGGGGCCCGGGGAGCGGGGCCCGCCCGGCGCCGTCGAGGTGATCCGCGAGTCCAGCAGCACCACGGGCATGGTGGTGGGCATCGTGGCGGCGGCGGCGCTCTGCATCCTCATCCTCCTCTACGCCATGTACAAGTACCGCAACCGCGACGAGGGCTCCTACCAGGTGGACCAGAGCCGCAACTACATCAGCAACTCGGCCCAGAGCAACGGCGCCGTAGTCAAGGAGAAGGCCCCGGCCGCGCCCAAAGCGCCCAGCAAGGCCAAGAAGAACAAAGACAAAGAGTACTACGTGTGAGCCGCCGGCTTCGCGGTGCCCGCGATGCCCGAGGGAGCCGCCGGCCCGGCCAGCCGCCGCCGCCCCTGCCCGACCCCACCCCCCGGGGCCGGGCCCAGGGCCGCCTCGGACTTCTCTCGCCAAGAGGAAACGCAAAAACAAGGGGAAGCAAGGAAAAGGAAACCACGAAACCAGTGCCCCCTCCTCGGTTTTCCTCCCCGTCCACCGTGGTGGTCTCCAGAGCTGCCTCCCCTGGGCCAAGGGAGACCGGAGAGTGAGGCCTTGCAGCTCCCACTCCCAGCCCTGGATTGATTTATTTTTTTAAAGTGGGGGGATGATTTTCTTTAGGGGGGGCGTGGGGGCGGGAAGGCAGGCAGGGGTTTTGTAAAGTGTTCGCTTCTCGTCCGGTTTGTTTCCTCAATTCCCCTTCTTTCCTTCCCTGCCTAATTCCTTTCCTCCCATCCTTCTTTCCTTCCCCCCCTTCCTTTCTCCCTTCCTCCTTCCCTCTTTCCTTGCTTTCTTTCCTCCTTCCTTCCTTCCTTCATTCCCTCCTTCCCCCCTCTCTTCCTTCCTCCTTACCTCTCCTTTCTTTCTTCCCTCCTCCCATCCTTCCTTCTCTCCCTCTCTTCCCTTCTCCCTTTCTCCTTCCCCCTTCCCCTGCTTTCTTTCCTCCCTCTCTTCCTTCCTACTTCCTACTTTTCTTCCTTTCTTCCCTCTCTTCCTTTCTCCCTTCCTCCTTCCCTCTATCCTTTCTTTCTTTCCTCCCTTCCTCCCTCTCTTCCTACTTTCCTCCCTTTCTTCCCTCTTCTCCTTTCCTTCCTTCCCTCTTTCCCTTCTTTCCTCCCTCCCTCCTTCCCTTCCTACTCTTTTTTCTTTCTTCCCGCCTTCCTCTTTCCCTATTCTTTCCTCCCTCTCTTCCTTCCTTCCCTTCCTTCCTTCTTCCCCCTATCCCTTTCACTGGCTGTGCCTGTTCCTCCCTTCCTGTCTCTTCCTCCATTTTGCCTCCCACTTTTCCTACCTTCTCCCTTTTCTGCCCTGCCCTCCTCTCTCCCTCCAATGTTTTGGTTTCTGGGAGCAGCAGCAGCTGGCAGTACCAAGTGGGAAGGGTTGGACTTCGATGGGGTTTGGGTCATGGTGGGGGGAAGGTGGCTAGAGTGTATTGGGGTGGGTTTCGGGGTCTAGGGAGTCCTTAGGGCCAGGGCTCTGGCAGAGAGGGGAACTCTCAGCTTCAGTGGCCATGCTCCCTAGACAGACAGTGGTGCCCTGCCCTGCCCTGCCCAGGGGAGGATTTGAAGGTCTTTTGACAAGTTTTCGGGCGACGTGCATTTGGGATCTGGAAAGAAGAGCATCTGTGGTGTGTGTCGGGTTGGGGGGCGGGGGGCGGGGGGTGGGGGGAAAGGAAAATGCAGATATATATTAAAGACAATTATCTAGATATCAATAACCTGTGGCATCCCGGGCGAGAGGGAGCCGGGAGGAACGGCCCCACGGACTTGCTGGGGGGACAGTTCTCTGCCGAAGGGGCTCCCGTCCCCCATTGTTATTTTTTCTTTCTCTCTCTTTGTTAACAAATGTGTCTGAGTCTTGGAAAACACCCAAATTCCGGAAATGTGTGGGAGAAACAAAAGAAACTTTCCAAACTCCATTGGCCCTGTGCGGTTTGTTCTCGGAGGATGCGCTAGAGAACCCTTCCTTCCTTCCTTCCTTCCTTCCTTCCTTCCTTCCTTCCTTCCCTCCCTCCCTCCCTCCCTTCCTCCCTCCCTTCCTTCCTTCCTTCCTTCCTTCCCAGCTTCCTCTGCCTCCGTTTCCAGACTGAGGCAGGGAGGACCAGCTTGGATGAGGAGAGGAAACCTTCTTGGCTTCCCCACTGTGACTAACTAGCTGCTGCCCCCCATGGAAAAAGCTGGGCCCCTAATTTGGGTATAATCCCAATGGTGCCATTCCCCCCAACTCCTAAACTCAAGTGAAGCCCAAGGAGCCCACCTGAGGCCAGGCTAATCCTGGCTCTCCAGTGACAATGACTGGCAGGTCAAGAACTCAAGGGAGATGGTCCTGTGCTCAGTCTCTAGGGAAAAGTTAGGGTGCCCACCTGAGCTTGGCACATTCAAGGCAGGCACAAGGATGTCTCAGGCCTAACCCTTGGTCATTCTGTTGAAATGAGTTAAGGGCCTGCTGCAGAGGAGGTAGGGTATGACCTCTGATGGGTTTAAATCTTGTTCCCTTTATCCATTCTGTCATATTTCCTGCCTCAGTAACTCTTGTTTCTTTGGCATTTATAATTACTTGGTGCTTTCCATCTCGTTGGGTTCTCACAATGACCTTATGTGATAGACAGGGCAGGGATTATTATCTGTATGTTATGGATATGAAGAGAAAGGCCCTGTTCTTGGCTCAGATAGTCTTGCATTCCAGTGCCATCTCTGACATAGATGGGCTGTGTGACCCTGGGTAAGTAACTTGGCTTCTCAGTGGTCCGGCAACTCTTATATATAGCGCAATGTCTAGAAAATGAAATAAATGCTTACTGGTTGGCTGATAAAGGACAGGTTCTGCTTTTGGTGGAGGGATCCCCTTACCTCCATCATGGGACCAACTCAAAATGAATGAGACTGAGCCTCAGAGAATAGAGGTGACCTAGGCTAAGACACATGACTCATAAAGGGGGGTTAGAAAGAAGATCTTATAATGTCACAGGCAGGACCCTTCCCTCCGTCCCTCCTCTCTGATGATCTCTTGTGACATGGCCACTAGTGGCTTCTGCCTCAACTTCCTCAAGATGAAGACCAGGCTCCCAGAGAAGAGAGGATAATGAAACCAAAGGAGATACCTCAACCCAACAACCAAGCCAGAAGGACGAACACTAGAAATGGCCAACAATAGACTTTTCAAGACTTCTCTACTGGTCTGGTCTGTGACTAATGTTCTACAAGGGAGAGAGAATGGAGATCAGTGGCCTACTGCCAAAGAGTTAATATGGCTGAGGCCTGATGAAGGGGATGGAGGACCCTGACCTGGGAGTCACACTGAAAGGCACTGATAGACTCTGACATACAATTCTAGATAACCCAGCCTTCTCTTCATTCATCTTTTCCTTACTTCCTATCATGGAGGCTCAGAGCTGGAAGGGACCAGGGTCCCCCCAACATGCCAAAAGAATCCTTTTACAACACATCCAACAAGTCACCACACTTCTGCTTGTAAACTTGTGAAGGGGTTTCCATGACCACAAAAGAAGGGAAGAAGAGACTTTTAGAAGCAGAAACAGAGAAGAGAGACAAAGACAGACAGAGTGAGGGAGAGACACAGAGAGATAGAGACACAGAGAAGACCCTTACACTAAGTTAATCTAAGATTGGTGAGGTCACATGGGCTCAGTGTCTATCAAGGACATGGGACTAACAATGAGTATCTTCCTTACTAGAGGTCCAATAGGGACCCAGGGAAATGGAGAAGGAACAAAGGGAAAGGGTCCCTTTCGGAATTTCCCCTTTTACCTCCTCGGGGCTCACAGGTGATCGATCAACTTTCTCTGGGATATTGACCTGGGGCAGAGGGACAGAAGTAATCTACTGTCTACTTCTCAGATCTCCCCTAGTCTTCCTGGGAATTTTGCCACTGAACAAGCCCTCCTAGGAGAGGGATGACTTAGTGGCTGCAGACAAATCCTCCCCTGCCCCCAAATGGGGAAATGGAAGATCATTTGTCCTTTTGGAAATATCTCTGGTCTGATGGGGGGGGGGGTGACCCCAGGTCAGAGAATCCTTGTGATCACCAGGTCATAGACTTTAGAGCTGGAAGGTCCTTAAAAATGGAGTAGTTCAACCTCTTTTACCCATTTGAGATGTGTAAACTGAGACTTGTGGAGGGGACATGAGTTGGCAGATTCCCAGAGGCTCCTTGGAGTCATCCTACCTGATCTGCAGCTAATTAATAAGCAATCCCCTTTCCAGCATCCATTCCCAACAAACAGTCCTCTTTGGGCTCACAGGCCTCCCACTTTGGGCAGCTCCGATTGTGGAGAAGATCCAAACGAAGTCCTCTGTGACTCTTCATCACTCCCTATCTGTCTCTGGGTCTGAGCAGAACAAGACCAGTCTCTTTCCTAAGACATGTTCTTAGCCTGGGGTCCAGGGGTTGGTCTGTGGACAGATTCAGGGCATCTTTGAACTTGGATAAGGAACCATGGTATTCATTTCGATCTCACTGGTCTCCTTTGTAATCCTAAACCTTTTCTTGAACACCTGTAAAACTATGATTCTCAGAAGGGGTCCAGATAAGTCACCAGACCAACAAATATTTACGAAGTTCAGTACAAGTGAAAAAGGCCTATCCTTGCCTTCAAGGAGCTTACACACTAATGGGAGAAAACAACCCATTAAAAATGGCCCAAAGAAAATTAAGGTCTAAGGTCACACGGGTAACAAAAGGCTAAGGTGGGATTCCAGGACCCAAAGGGAGGGTCCCTCATTCTACACCAGAGAATCAGAAAACCTCAGGGGAAGAGACCTGCTTAGTTCACTCACACCTGATAGAGAATGCCTGCTTGATTCAACATCCGAGCCTCCACTGAGATGCATCCAGTGATAGGAAACTCATTACCTCTTGAGGTAGCCCACCCAGAGTCCAATCTCTCTCTCTCATTGTTATGCAGTCTTTTCTTATGTTGAAGAATAAACTGGGAATATTTATCCTTACAATTGCCCTGCATAGTAATTGGAACCCCTGTGGAAGCCAGCAGGCTTCTCATCCCCATTTATAGATGAGGAAACTAAGGCAGAGAAGTGAAGTGACTTGCCCAGGAACATACAGCTATAAGTATCTGAAACTGGATTTTGAACTCAAATCTTGCTGACTCCAGATCCAATACTCTATCTGCCACAGTGTCACCTCGATCTACCTCATAGTGTGGTCTTGGCCAAACACTTTCCTTTTTCTGGGCCTCAGTTTCCCCATTTATAAGATAAAGATGTTGGACTAAAATGAACTTCCAGCTCTGAAAATCTATGAAATATGAAACTTCTGAATGCTATTGGGAGAGGGCTGGGCAGCAGCCACCACATTGTAGAGGGACCAGGCAAAGTTGGGGACCGACTCCAAGATCCCAGGAGATATATTGGGGATCCACAGACTTTGGCAGATGAGGGCAACAGGGTTGAGCCAAGGTTCCTTTGGTCCTTCAATAAACATTGGTTGAGCACCTATAATATACTACCCAAAGGGACCAGAGAAGCAACATACACACAGATGCATAGATGTGAACCGCATACAGAGAAAACACAATAGCAAGAGACGGGAAGAGTAGCAGGAGACCCAGGCAGGAAGGGCAAGAAGTGGTGCCTGAACTGAACTGAAGGAGATCTAGATTAGGAAGGATTCGGACAGCCAGAAGGATAAGGGCATCTGGGTGGCACTATGGTGGATAGACCACTGGGTCTGGAGTCAAATCACTTCACCCTGTTTGCCTCAGTTTCCTCATCTGGAAAATGAAATGGTAAACTACTCTGGCGTCTCTGCCAAGAAAACTCCAAATGGGGCTTTGGAGAATCCTACATGATTGAAATGGCTTAACAACAAGGAAGGACCACTTGTCAGTAGAGGAGATGGCCTTGGCAAAGGCACTGAGGTGGGAAGGGGATTTTCATGTAGTAGGCCAGGTTAGTTGTCCACCCTGGGTCATATGATTATAGATTTCGAGCTGGAAGAGATCGTGGAGGCCCGTTGAGTCAAATACCTCATTTTACAGATGAGGAAACCAAGGCTGAAAAAGGGAAAGTCACTTGCTCAGGGTCCCATAGATAATAAGGCTGGATTTGAACACAGGTCTTCCTGACTCCAGGTCCAGTGCACTCATCCATTGCTATATTGCAGGAGAATAAGGAAACAAGGAGACCAAAGAGTAACGAGAGGGGTAGGAGAGAGCCAGGCCAGAGGGGCAAAGCCCCAAAGAGGGGTCAAGGAAGATGGGGACTGCCAGGCTTTGGGATGTGGCTCACCACAGCCTCTCTTTTCCTGGCCACTATGAACAGGGGAGTGCCATAGCCCCCCTCACTACAGCTTTCAGACCAAGGCCCTATCCCAACTGATCCTCTTGGGTTCTCAGAGGGCCAGTATTTCCCTAGCCTAAATATCTCTCCCCAACTGTTTCATCACTGCTCTTTGAAAATCTACCATTAGAAATTATTTCCATGGAGGTTTAGCTTCTATTCAAATGTGAACACCCCATGGGAGGGGAATAATATTAAGGGCCTTACAGCTCTTAATAGATGTATTAGATAATCAGGACCCCTCCTTTCTTCTCCCCACCCCAGTTCCAGCTCTGCCACTGTCCTGTGGCCTTGGGCAAATTCTTGGGATGGCAGAGACCTTGGATTCCTCTGCTCCAGTCCCTTAATTATAGAAGTGCTTGGGGGGAGGTTTTAAGGCTATTTCCTCACTGGCAGAAGGAAGGCTGGACACTGGGCCTGGGAAGGAGGAGGGGAGCACCCAGGGACAAGCTGAGTTGAGCTACCAGTTAATCTGCATAAGGCCAAAGCTGGAGGCAGCAGCTCAACCCCCCACAGTAACTCCATATGGTGACACAAGGCCCAGGCCTGGTGGGGCAGCAGGGAGTGGGCAGGGAGCCTGGGCCTCCCATTCAGAGGTCGACTTTGCCATCCGAGATGTGATTTCCTCATAGGCCTCCATGCCCAGGCAGAGGTCCTGAGGGATGATTCAGATGGGATCTGGCAAGAGAGAGACTGGCCCCCCCTGAAGCTCCAGGTCAGAGGTGAAGGAGAGTGTTTGGGTGAAGGTGGGGGAATGGAGGGGTGGGGGTAATCAGAGAAGCAGAGGTCTAGAGAAGGATGGGACCTTCAATTTACAGAGGAAAAAACTGAGTCCCAGAGCTGGGAAGAGACTGACCCAGGGTGACTAAGTAGAAGAGAGTTTCAGCCTCAGATCTGACACTGCCAAACCTGGGTGCCAAGGAAGAGGGTGGCCCAGCAAAGAATGCCAGAGGAACTAGGAATCTGGGGATTCTGAATTTCTGAAGGTGCTCCTCCCCACAGAGCTCTCCTTCCAACTTTGGGCCCCTTACTCAGTGAGCATCTATCACTCATCCAATTAGTCACCAAGCATTCATTAAGAGATCCAAGCACCAGCTAGATGCTAAGTAAAACATTTCTTGCCCTCAAGAAGCTTGCAATCTACTGGGAAGTAACAATATAGTCATTCAGTAAATGTTTGTTGAATTAGATGCAGGCTGGGTCTGTTGGGGGCCCATGCAAGATGGAACCAGGAGACCAGTTAGCAGAGAAGCCAGAGGGTCTTTCCCTCCTCCCTGAGAGGTTCCTCATTTGGGGGGAGAGAAGGAGTAGGTAACAGATCTTAAAAAAGTCCTAATGTCAGCAAAAAAAAGGAGGGAATATTAAGCTTTCCTGGGACCCTGGCCAGGACAGCCATGCCAGCTGGACCCAAGTGTAAGGTCTACTGGGGCCCCTCCTGAAGGGCAAGGAGAGAAAATGGTAGACCATAATGAAAGACAAGAGCTGGAGAAGAATCAGAGGTCATCTTGTCCAAACCCACCCTCATCATTTTACAAAGAAGGAAATTTCCCAGGGGAATGTGACTTGTCCAAGGTCATGCAGGCAGGGTGTGGGAAGGGTCAGCATTTGAATGCAGATCTCCTCACTCCAAACCAACAGTCTCCTGTGCTACAGCAGAGGAAGAGGAAGCCTGAGCCTGGGGAGGAGCGAAGGGTGGGGGTTCACTTGGGAATGGAGATGGGGTACTATGGTTTGGCACGAGGGCTCAGGAGGAAACATTTGTGGCTCTGTGCAGTCCAGGGATCTCAGAACTCTTGTGCAGCTGAGGGAGGGGGGCTGATGGGAGGATGTGACTGGGTCAGAATTCCAGGGGAGCAGGAAGGGGACAGCTCCTGTGGGTGCCCCAATCTCTGGCATGAAAGAACACCCAAGATACTGGCCCCAAGCAGTAACTGCTCCTAAGGGGCAGGCAGTCCCCTTTTCTGAGCCTGGAGGAAAGACATCCTCCTTGCTTGGCTCTCTGCCCAGGGCATGAACTCTCAGGACAATCCTACAACCTCGTGGCCTTCATAGTGTTCTCTTCCTGCTTTGCACCTTTCATTCTGGTGTTCCTAAAAGAGGGAGAGAATTGAACATCAACACTTCTTTAGAACTGGAAGGCTTGTTAATAGTCAAAGTTGGACATCACTTTGTCTAAAAAGAGATTTGGAGAAAGAAAAAGAAAAAGGAAGGGAGGGAGGGAGGGAGGGAGAAGAGGAGGGAGGGAGGGAAGAAGCCCCCTAGAAAGCAGTGAACAGAAATGGGAACGAACACAGGCTTTGCACTCTAAAGAGCTGAGTTTGAGTCCTGGTTCAGTGAAGATTGAACCTCAATCTCTTCCTCTGGAAATGGGCTAATGGTGCCTGCACTGCCTTCCTCTTTGGGCTAAAAGGGAGGCACCAGGTTGCCCCTCCCTCTTCTATCTCTATGTCTCCAAGCTTCAACATTGTGCCTGGCCCTTCACAGGAGCTTGCAGATCGATTGGTAATGATTTTCCTATACTTATTTCTGTAGATTTCGCCTCCCCCAGATAGACTGTGTAAGCTCCATAAGGGCAGGATCTGGCTGACTGTGATGCCGGTGTCTGGCCTCCCCAGCCCCTGGGTGACCCCAGAACCCCCCTCCTCTCCCAGGTGGGTCCTGGAGCCACTCTCTCACCGACTCTTCACATCCTGGATGGTATCTGGCAGCGGTAGGTTGCGGGTCTCAGGCAAGAGGAGGGCAATCAGGCCTGTAATCAAGGGGACCCCTCCATAGATGAACAGGGGCAGCCAAGGATTGAACTGGCCCAGCAACCGCACAAGAGGCCCAAGGATGGAACCCAGGCGGGCAACCATCTGGCTCCCGCCAGTGGCGGTCATTCTGTGGAGGACAGGATATTTCGGAGGGGCAGGATGGGGCAGGTGGGCCATCCTGCTCAGTCCACTGTGGAGCCACTGCCCTGTCTTTGCTGCCTGCAGGGTACCAGGAGATGAGACAGGCCAGAGCTGGGAGGCTGAGTCCCTCCAGAAGCCCCAGCTGCAGGAGCAGCCCCACAGGGAGCTGGAGAAGGCTCTCCCACCTCCCCAGGGACTTGTCAGGGTGCCAGAGTGGAAGAAGGCTGCAGGTGTGCAAATGGTGGAAGGGACAGCTAGATGGCCACTGCCCCGGGGGAGGGAGTCATGAGGGAAGAGGCAGGCGAGAGGTTTGGGTCAGTTCAGAGAGCGAATGAAGGTCAAAGGAGTTGAGAGATGCGGACAGCAAAGTCTATGGGGTGGGGGGGGGCAGGGTGTATGTGTGTTTGTGGGTGAATGTGGGGGTATGTGTGGTGTATGGGTGCTATAGGTGTGCGATGGATGTATTGTGGTACGCAGGGGTGAGTGTGGGGGTTGTGGTGTGTGTGAGATGTGTGGGGGTGAGTGTGGGTGTGGGGGGGAGGGTTGTGTGCATGGGGTGTGTGTGAGTGCAGGGTGGGTGGGTATGTGGTGTGGGAATGAACCTGTGGAGAGGGCATTGATAAGCCCTGGCATCAGCCTGGCAAGCTACAACAGCAGAGCCAGGCAAGTTCATCAGGGCTGAATAGCCTCAGTCTTCCTGGGCTCCCAGATCCCACCCCAAGATTGAGAAGGCGACAGGCGGCCCTTGACCCTCCCTTGGCCTTACCTGAGCACTGTGGGGAAAAGCTCACTGCAGTAGATAAGGGCAGTAGTGAAGACAGAGCCCATGAAGCCGATTCCCAGCACTGCCAGGGTCACCCGCAGGGTCTGTAGCTCTACAGGAAATGATGAGGAATGAGGAAGGAAGGGGGCACGTGAGGGGGTGAGGGGGTGGGGGGAGGGATGGGGGGAAGAATGGGGGAGATGATGGGGGAGGAGGGCAAAGGGTGGGAGTTGAGGTGATGGAAAGTGGAGAAGGAAGGGGAGAGATGATAGGGGAAGGAATGGGGGAGGTATAGGGGAGGGGAGAGGCTATTCTAGGAGTGGGGAACACATGCAGCCTTGCCTAAGACAGCAACCCCTTTCCAGAGAGAAAGAGACAATACTTTTTATCTGTCTATATAGTGCATTTCCATAGATTGTGTCCAATAGAACATAGATATGGTGAATCCATGTTTTCTCTGAAAGAGCATAAACTCCTTGAGGGCAGGGGCTGCTCCATTTGCACAATGCCTAGCAAAGTACAGGGATCTAATAAAAGCTTGTGTGGTAGTGTGGAAAGCGAGAGTTGGCAACTGGGTTCCAAATCCTTCCCTCTGTGAGACTTTGGCCAAGTCATTCTAAACTATTTGGGCCTCAGTTTCCCTTGCTATAAAATAAAGTGGTTGGATTCAATAGTCTCAAAGCTTCCTTCTAATTTTCAGTCCATAATCTGATGGCAGAGGCTGCCATTTCTAGGTTTTTTAAAAAATTTTTCTTCTCATTTATTAAAGGCCATGGGATTAAGTGGCTTGCCCAAGGTCACACAGCTAGGCCATTATTAAGTGTCTGTGGCTTGATATGAACTCTTGACTCTGGGGCCAGTGTTCTATCCATGGTGCCACCTAATTGCCCCCCAAATCCGGTCTTTACAAATGCTTTGTGCCCTGAGCAAAGGGACCAACTGGCCTCAATTCATCCCTTACTCACCCTGAGATACCATTGTGTTGGCCAAAATGAAGAGACCAGACAGGATCAAGGAACCTGCTAGGGTTATACGTCGACCCAGGTGGTTCATGCTGAAGAAGGCACCCATCTTGTTTGGGATATCAATGATCCCAAAGAGTACCTGGAGCAGGAAAATATTGCTCCCCAGTCTCTGCAGGTCCAGGGCGAGTCCGTAGAAGGTGAAACCAAAGGCAAACCTTAGGAGAGATGGCAGCAGAAAGAGGCAGGCGATGAGGGCACTCCCTATCCCTGCTCACTGTGGTCATTTGGGTTTTTCTCCAGGTTCTCCCAGGATCCAATTGTTCCCCACAGGGGACAAGCCATCTTTTAAGATTCCTCCCAGCTCCTGCTTGGATATTTTGAGTTCTAAGCTTCCTCACCTCCCCCCTCACTTCCCAAATCTGCCTTTTGTTCTAGTCTAAGGTCTTTCCCATCTTTGACATTCTTTGCCCCCAGATTCCTCCCATCCCTAAGCTCTGATGTTTAGTGATTTGCTTTTGTAGAGGCTGAACACCCCAGAACAGGTTGACCTGATAGGATAATGCTGAATATATTATCTTCCTGAGCCAAGAGTCACTGGGGCCACCCAATATTTACAGGTGTTTACTCTAGGGAGATTGGGATAGCTTTGCTGAGTTTCTCACCCTCTCCTGCCAGGCTGAATGGAGTAGAAAGGAGTTGGGATGGTAGGACAGGTTAGACTGGGTCTTCTTTTCTCCCCTCTTTCTGAGCCAGGTGCTACCCCCTCCCCTGCCATGAAGCCTGGAATTGTCCCCTAGAGTCCCCAAACCAGGACTTGACTTGCTACAGGCAAAGGAACCCACCACACAGAGAGCATGCAACAAAAACGTTTGCAGAGCTCAGGGGTTCGGAAGAGATCCACCATTGAGTGCTGAGTCTTAGTTGCCATTAATTCTTCCTGCATGGTGGAGATCACAATCTGGGAAGGGACACACAAGGATGATGTCAATCTCTGAGGAGAAAAAGAGCTGGGAGTCATAGTGACCCACATTATCCTGGAAGAAGTTCTGTATTCATGGCTTCTTTCTACCCATGACTATCACTGGGAGAGATCTTTCTCTTGAAATCTTTATGGACTGTGGACTTCCATGTTCTGATCTACTCTCTTTACATTGTTATGGCCATGGCATCCCTTGGTCAGGATTCCTGGCCTGGGTTCCATCATAACTGTTTTGTGACCCTCCCTGGATAAGTCCCTTATCTTCTCTGGACTTCAGCTTCTTTATCTGTAAAATGGAGAATTGCATAAGTCTTGCTTCTGAGAATCTATGATCAGATCCAACTGCCCGTTACCCAATGACCACTCGGAGGTATTTCGTATCTCCCCAGAGATTCCAGAGTCCCTTCCCATTGTCTATCAGTACAGACTAGATGGGGACCGACAGGCTTAGAGAGTCAGGAAGACTTGGGTTCAAATCATACCTCCAACACTTACTGCCTATATGTCCCTAAGCAAATTGCTTTACCTGTAAAGGTCCTACCCTCCTCATCTGTAAAATGAAGCAATTGGCCAAGACGACCTAACTCTTTGAGCCTATGATTCCTGGCCACCGGGGGGCATCATGTGCAAAGAGCACAGAGTCCTGCCATCTTGGGGAAATTGGTAGAGAAGGTTGAGGGAGGGGTAGGAAAGTTAGGAATAGCCGGAGCTGAAGGCCCACAGATTCTGGCTGCCCCACAGTCCCTGGCCCTGCAGCCTCCATGAGAGGGTCAGCAAGCTCTGAATCTGGACCCAGGAGGCTCGGGTTCTAAACCCAACTCTATACTATTGGATCACTTTGGGTAGGAAGGGTTCAGGTTAACATTAGTTGCCTAACTTGAGGCAGCTAGGGGACCCCATAGTGCACAGAGCCCTGGACCTAGAGTCAGGAAACTCTTGGTTCAAATTCAGACACTGACTCTGTGACACTGGACAAGTCACTTCACCTCTGTTTGTCTGGAGAAGAAAATGGCAGACCAGTATCATTTACCAAGAAAACCCCATGGGGGCAGCTAGGTGGAGCACTGGATACAGCACTGGCCCTGGAGCCAGAAGGACCCAAATACAAATCTGACCTCAGACACTTAATAATTGCCTAACTGTGTGACCCTGGGCAAGTCACTTAACAGCATTGCCTTAAATAAATAAAATTTTTTTTAAAAAAGAGAAAATCCCATGGATGGGATTTGTGTATTACAATCCATGGAATCACAAAAAGTTGGACACCTAACCTCACCTATGTGAACCTCAGTTTCCCCACATGTAAAGTGAGGATGGCATAGCAACCCTATCTTCCAGCATTGCTGGGAGGATAGAGCTTTGTAAAGCTAAAGAAAGATGTGATTGATGATTGTAGCGTTGGTCCCTAAAGAGAACTGAATAAAGACCATCAGCTGTTCCAGGAAGTGGGCTGCAAGCTCAAAGAAGAGAGAGTACTGTCCAAATTAAAAAAATACCAAAGGGCTCTCAGGCTGCCTGAAGAGACATCCAACATCCAGGCTGGCATTGCCAGCATCCTCCCTCTCAAACCACCTGGTAGATATTTGTAGATTTTCTGCATAGACACTTAAGGAGTTGTTCTCTCACCTGCTAAAATGCAATTCTTTAAGGGCAGGGACTGCTTCATTGTTGTTTTTATATCTGCAGGGTCTGGTACAGAGTAGGCATTTTAATAAATGAATGTTGATTGTTTGGCAAGCTGGAGCATATCCAGAGGAGGCCAGCCAGGGTGTATAAGCTGAATCCACTGAGAGTCATTTGGGGGAAGGGGAGATGTTTATCCCAGAGAAGAGAAGTGTAGGGGATGGCGATGTGATGGCTGTCCTTGAATATTGGAAAAGTTATTATGGGAAGGAGACATTTAACATTCTCTTTGCACAGATTCTAGAACTGGGAGCAATGAGAAAAACTGAACAGTGGCAGATCTGGGCTAGAGAGAAGAAAAAATTTCTGAGAATTAGAGCTGTCTGAAATGAGAATGGTTTGGGAGGTAAGAGAGATTACCTCACTAGAGAGGAATCTTCATGCAGAACTGGAATGACTTAGATGTATGTATATGGACACGTATATGAAAGTTGGGAATTAATTTGGATCAGATGACCTCTGAGGTTCCTTCCAACTCGGACATGTTGTAGGAAACTGAGACTCAAAGGCAGTAAGAGATTTGCTTAAGGTTTCACAGCTAGTCTCTTGACTCTGGATCTCACATGCTTTCCTGATCCAGCAGGAGCCCCCCCGCCCCGGCCTGGGGGGGGGGGGGATCCAAAGCAGAGCTTCATCACTCCCAATCCTGCCCCAGGCTGTCTCATGAACAAGAAAAAAGGGTCAGTGGGATATGACCAACCCTATTCTTCAGGTCTCTAAAAGAGCCCAACTTTCCTTCTTACCTCAATAGTCAAGGTTTCTCTAGCTTCCTTCTTCCCATTCATTCCTGCCACTTTCTTAAGGACATGGAGCCCTCGATCTATTTTGCCAGTGATGATAAGCCAACGGGCAGACTCTGTCAGCCACCTGTTTAACATATAGAATCCACCTGCACTGTTGATTTTAAAAGAGAGAGCCACATGGCCCTCCCCCCACCATTCTGGAATCTTGCCACCTTTCTGGCTTATGTATTCTCTGAGTAAGCCGCCTCAGCAGGTAACAGCAAAACATCCTGGCTGTGTCAGATGGGATAGGGAGGCAGAAAGATACTTGGACTGAGAATCTGGTGACCTGTGTTCTAGCTTTGGCTCTGACACTATCTTGAACACAAGTTCTGGGCCTGAGTCCCCCCCCCCCAATAAAATAGCAGGAATCTTTCCTAGGTATTTTAATGGATTGAGGGTCTGTTTGGACTGTAAAAAGTGGGCAATATATAGATCATGCACTTCAGTGCATGGCAGTGATCAATCTCACTGCTCTCCAAGTATGGAGAATTACCCACTCATGTCATTCATCCCAAGTAGAGTCCCCAGTGGCACTGACCATGAAGACAGAAAGAAGAGAAAGAAGGGCACAGAAACGGTCAGCTGGAGGATGAACCAGTCTCGAATGGCATATGCGACCCCCGACAGTAAGACTTGGCCAAAGCTAAACCCAAGAGCGCTTATTGTCATCACCGTGGTCCGAGCCTGAGTTTTTGTCCACTCCATCACTGAAAGGAAACACAGACACAAGGATAACTTTATTCATTCATTCAATCATTCATCCATTCATTCATTTATCCATCCATCCACTCATTCATTCATTTACCCAGTAATCCTTTCATCTGCTCAGTCATTTATATATTCAATTCAATTTCATTTGACAAACATTTATTAAATTTGAAATGTGTACAAAGCACTAGGTGTCTTCACACAGAAATGAAGCCATCTTTATCTTCAAGGAATTCATATTCTCTTGGGAGAGGGGAAATGGCAATCTTTATCCAGGTGAGTAAATAGTCACCATGTTTTACATGCTTTCAAGAGCGGGTGCTTACAGTTGGGGGAAGGGAAGATATGGTGAAGGGGGAAAGGTGCTCCTTGGCTAGATCTGGAACTGAGCTACAAGATGGAGTCATTGTGGTTTACTCAACCCCCACAATGCTCTTGCTAAGACTAAGGAAATTGGTAGAAATCAGATTCTGAATGGTTTTAAATGAAAACCAGGGGCATTTGTATTTTTTTTCCTAGAGGTGGCAGCATCTAAAGACAATCTGCACCAATTAGAAGTCCATTGCAATAATCCAGGTGAGAGGTGCTAAGGACCTGAATTGGGTTAGTGGTCATAAAGAGCAGAGTGTGGAAAGAACGATTCTATGGAGGGGATGCTGTGGGGAGCCAAGGGACGAGAAATGGATATGGGAGTTGAGGAGGGAAAGGGAGTAAAGACTGAACTTGCACCCCTCAAAAAGTAGCATGCTAGTACCTGCAATAGAAGTGAGAGAATTCTGGAGAAAGGGAAAATTTGGGGAGAAAAGATAAGGAGTTGTAGTTTGGATGTGCCAAGTAGACATCCAGGTGGAGCCGTCCAGCAGGAAGCTGGGAATATGAAAATGGAGCTCAGAGAGCGGTTAGGACTGAATATACTGATATGAGAGTTACCTATATATGTAAGATAGTCAAACTCAAGAACTGATGGTTTCGTCAAATGAGAGAGTATAGAGACATAAAAAAAAAGAAAGGACTTTAGGCAATATCTATAGCTATTGGATAATAAGAGTCAGTAGTTAGTACTTAGTTCATAGTGCTGGGTATGTTATCTTATCCGATCCCCACAACAACCTTGGAAGATATTTTACAGATGAGGAAACGGAGGCAGACAAAGGCTAAATAGCTTGCCAAGCTATTAAGTATCAGAGGTCTTTCTAACTGCTGACCCAGTGGTCTATTCACTGCACTCCATAGTTACCTCAGTAAATGGAAGAAAAGAAAATTCTACTAAAGGAAATTAAGGACTAATCAAATGTGTAGGAGGAGAACTAAGGCTGCAGAGTACTGTGGAGAGGTGAACGTGATAGGAAAAGTCTTAAACACTTCAGAGAGGTCGAATGAGAAATGAGAAAAAACTGTTCCGTTTGAGCAATTCAAAAATCATTGATAATCTCAGAAAGTCCTTCCAGTCAGGTGATGGACCATAAACCATGCTACAAAGAGCTGAGAGAAGGGGGTGGCGAGAAAGCAGACCCCCAAAATAAAGAGAAGACAACCCTTTCTTAGAGTTTGGCTTCAAGTGAAAAGAAGGAGAATATGGGATGAGATGACTGGAGATGACCTTACCAAGAAGGATGAGGGTTTTTTTTTTAAGAAAGAGAAAAATCTTGGCATATTCATGGGTTGTGAGGAAGTCAGTGGAAAAGGAGAGACTGAAGAAGAAGGGAAGGAAAGAATGCTTGAGGAGATGAAGGAGACAGAGTCAAGGGCGCGAGTGAGGAATTTAGCTCTGTCAGGCAAAAAGGTCACCTCTTCACGGGAGCTAGAACAAGGCGAGAGAAAATGGGGCATAATGAAGAGGGATTTTGAGGTATGAAGTTGGAGATAAAAGACAGATGCTCCATTTGCTCATTAGAACAGGAGTCAAGGCCAAGAGGAAATGGGAAGGAGAAAAGGGAAGAGAAGGATTTGGAAAGTATCCATGGAGAGTAGAATAAAAGATCAATCATAGAAGGATAAAAGGACTGCCATGAACAGTGAAGACCCAGTTAAAATTAGATATCAAAAATTCTTAGTGAGGAGTCAACATATATGAATGACTTTCTCATGTAACGTTCAGCAGCATGTAATCCATCTGTCTATAAATTCATTCACTCAACCATCCATCTACCTATCTATGAATCCAGTCTTCCATCCATCCACAAATCTACTCATTCATTAATTCATCCCATCATCATTCATTCATCCATCCATTCATTCACTTATCCACCCACCCATCCATCCATTATTCAGACTTCCATTCATCATGCAAGCAATCCCTTTAGTCTATCAGTAATTCAACAAGTATTTATTAAGAACCTACTATATTCATGGTTTTGTGTTAGATACTGAGAGAAATTAAACTGGAAACAACCACTGCCTTCAAACTGACTCCAGTTTAACAAGGAGATGACACGTGGACACAAAATCACAATGCAAATTAGAACATCTACGTGCATGTGGATGCAACTGAGACTCTGTGGAAAGCCAGCTTCTAACTGGGGGTACAGATCTTGGAGAAAGCTAAAGAAGAGATGCCTTTTGAATTGTACCTTGAAGGGGGAGAAGGATGCCAACCTAACTTCCCGGCCTGAGGGGAGGTCTCTAGGCACGATTTCAAGGTTTGGAACAGGTCCCTGGGACCCTACTTACAGAGTGTTGCAGTGTTCATCATGATGCCAGCCACAGCAAAGGCTGACAGGAAACGGAGGCAGCAGTAAAGGGAGAAGTTGGGGACAATAGCAGAACAGCTGCCAGTGATGGCCAAATGCAGGTAACAACAGCTCAGTACCAGCCTTCGTCCAAACCTGTAACAAAGGAGCCAACTAAGTGGGACAAAAATGCCATAGCAGAGGCAAATGGGCAGGAGTCCCCCACAGTCTGTTCTCAGGGCTGAGGGATATGTATGGAGCTGGGGGAGTGAGAGCAGCTTAAACCAGAAGACACTCACCTGTCAGAGACAGGACCACATATAATAGCTCCAATCATAATGCCTGCCATAAATATGGACTGAACCATGGGCTTCAGGAACTGCCAGTCACACACCATATTCCACTATAGCAGAAGAGAAACCAAAGCAGAGGTTGAGAGAAACTACTTCATAGTAGTTCAAGGCTGAGAAGGGACCCTGGAACATGGAGCACCAGGGTTGAGAAGGCCCTTAGAACCTGGGGAGGTACTATTCCATTTCACAGAACTGGCAACTGAGTCCCAGAGAGGGAAGTGCTTCCCCAAGTTCACATAGATCATTAATAACAATGTTGGTACTCAAGTCCAAGACTTTAGCCTCTTTAGACCCTCGATACTGAGACTAGAAGGGACATGTGGATATATGAAATCTCATTTGATCCCCCAACAACCCTGAAAGATAAGTGATATTATTATCCCTATTTTACAGATGAGAAAATGGAGGCAGACAGAGGTTAAGTGACTTGCCCAGGGTTCCATAGCTACTAAGTATCTGAGGTCACATTTGAACTCAGATCTTCCTAACTGCTGGGCCAGTAGTCTATTTACTAACAAGTCATTTAAAGTAAGCCCAGTTATGTGGGTATAAGGTGAATCTCCAAAGAACTACAAGTGGAGATGGGGGAGGGAGGGGACGAGTTAGAGGGAGGAAGCAAGGGAGAAGGGGAAGGAGCCCCTGACCTCAGACACAATGGTGGAAGTGAAGTTGCTACGATCATAGATCCAACCATCCAGGCAAGATTCCGTATCTGCCTCACTAGCATTCGAGGCTGACATATTGAGTTCCAAGAGCTGCCACTGGGGATGGAGGAAGCGGCGGCATCTCTCTGGCTTCTGGTGTTTGTCCAAAGGGATGAAGACCCTCAGGAGGGCATCAGGACCCAGGACCCTGGTGACATTGGTGAAGGCAGTGGCATTGTCCAGCAAGGGCACCCGGCAGCGATGGTCAGGAATAGCCGCTGTGAAGTTCTCCAGCATATTGTGAGGGGTAAGAAATACAACAGATAAGAACAGAGAAATGATCTGAAAGATCTGAAATCTCCCCAAGCTGCCAACGTGTTCCAGGAGCTCTGCAAAAGCCATGGGATCCCGGTTGAAGATGCCACAGGGACACAAGAAAAGATGGGCCCGGCCTGAGGTGTATTTGTGTAGACACCGGTCCCAAGAAGCGAATGTGGTGAAGCGGAGAGAAAGAGTTCTGAATGCAGGGACAGAGGTCACTTAGCTCTGTCACTGTCATTCCCCCTGTATGGGTCTCAGTTTCCACACCTATAAAAGAAAGAGGAGAAACTAGATGACCAGCCCTAAATCATAGTATCCTAACCTTGATTAGAATTTACTTGGACCCTGATTCCTTCCCAGAACAGAACCTCACAGCCACCCACATACTGACCTTGCCTTGAGCCTGGGCTTCAGTTTGGTCTAGGGGTACTCTTCCAGGGAGGGGGTCAGGACTCTCTTAGAGGTTCTGTTTTGACCTGGGGCAGGGGCTCCCCAGATTCTGCTCTTTGAGGATCCTGGCAGTTCCTGGCTCAAGCCAAGGGTGAGCCAGCCTGGAAGAAATACTGGGCTTCAGAATCCATGGGAAAACTACAATCCAAGCAGAGGCAATTTGGCCAGACTGCCTCTGTGTCCCAGATCAGCCTGTTACTAAATTACATAGGTGGGGCATGGCTTAGTCTTCTTCCTATCGTAGTTAACCTTGGGGTTAACTAACCCTGGCACAGGCCCTGAAGTCAATGAACATTTCACCCAGTCTTTCAGTGACTTGCTAGTTGGGGGTGACATTTACTCAAAGATTCCAGCTCTCTAGGCCATAACAGTCCAGAACAATCTTCTATAATCGGATCCTGGGGTCGTGGAGTTCTTTTTCCTGTCCAGCCCCAATGTCTCTTATCCTGCCTTTTAAAAAAAATGTAGGTCTTGGGGACTGAAGACCTGGCTTTGAATACTGGTCTTTACAACTATTTATGATGCCTTGAGCAAGTCATTTTTCTTAACTGGGTCTCAGTTTACTCATATGGAAAAAGTGATGTTCTTAGCATTTTTTGTGTGACCCCTGTGGCTATCTGATCCAACCTCTGGACTCTGTCTCAAAATTTCTTTTTAAATAACTAATGGTAAAAATAAAGATGGACCCTCAGAGGATTCCAAATTAAGGATCCTGGGTTGGACCTTCTCTAAGGTTCACTGCACTCCCAATCAATCCCTGGGATCCAATGGACCACACTGTGCCATTTACCAGTCATAGGACATGCCATCTCTGAGCCTCCATTTCCTACCTTGGGGACACTAAGTCCTGAACTACCACTCACTGAAGCAGCCAGTGTGCAAAAACCCTTTGTATCCATGAAGTGGGGCTGCCCTCAGTTAAAGAAACCCTGTGCTAACATAGGTGAGCAGAACTGATAGAACAGTCCTGCAGAGTAAGGGTGATGATCACTCCCATTTTACAGATGGAGAAACTGAGACAGACGGGGTTAAGTGACTTGTCCAAGGTCACACAGCTAGTCAGCATCTGAAGTAGAATGTGAATTCAGGTCTTCCCGACTCCGAGTCTCTTCCTCCAGCCACTGCAGCGAGCACTTAGATTGTCTCCCACAATCTAAGGAAAAGCCAGTGGGCCTATTTAACTGAAATAGAGAAGGAAGCTGATCTGTCTAGTAAGAAAGTCAGATTGTGATGGATTTTAAATGCCAGACAGAAGTATTTTACCCTAAAGCCCAATTTTGCAATTGGAAAGTTCTTGAACAAGGGAATGACACGGTTTGACCTGTGCCTTAAGAACGGTGGTTATGGAGGCTGGATCAGAGACAGGAGGCTGCTGGGTATGCAGAGGTGAAGAGGTCCTTCATTAGGCAGGTGATTATGAATAATGAGAACAGGACGGCTGGAAAAGTCACTTAGAGGATGCTGTCTTCTAAAAGAATGAATGGGGGCGGCTAGGTGGTGTAGTGGATAAAGCACCAGCCCTGGAGTCAGGAGTACCTAGGTTCAAATCCGATCTCAGACACTTAATAATGACCTAGCTGTGTGGCCTTGGGCAAGTCACTTCACCCCGTTTGCCTTGCAAAAACCTAAACCGAATGAATGAAAATTCATAAAAAAACCGAATGAATGAAAATTCATTTATTAAGCACCTACCATATACTGAGCACTATGCTAAGGGCTCGAGATACAAATATGAAGCTATAAAAACAATTCTTGCCCTCAAGGAGCTCACACTCTAACAGGGGAAGCCTACACAAAGGGGAAACTGGTCCTGGATGAGTCGATTGACACACCTCATCCAGGAACAATGCTAGGGTTTTGATCATGGTTCATGATTCTAGACAAGGGAGATGGGGGAAGGTGAGATGCCAGTAGGAGGTTTTGGAGGAGCTGACCAGAGAAGAGGAGGGGAAGGGAAGAGTGGCTCCATCAAGGCCTCTGATGGTTCAGGCCTAGGGCCCAAGTACTTTCTGGCATGGGGTCAGGGGTGGATTGCTGTGACCAGAGAGGAGGGAGTGATCTATCACTGCTTGCTCCGGCTCTCACCTCCAGATGGCCTTCCCTGATATACCACTTTACAAAGCACTTTACATAAACAGTTTCTCATTTAATCCTCCCAAGAATGCTTCGAGGCTCATAGTAAATGTGTTACTGTTATTCCCTTTTAACAGATGTGAGAGCCGAGACCCAGAAAAGGGAAGTAACTTGCAGATAGTTGAGCAAAAGGTACCTGGGTAGTACAGTGGATAGCGCACCAGCCCTAGAGTCAGGAAGACCTAAGTTCAAATCTGGCCTCAGACACTTAATAATTGCCTAGCTATGTGACCTTGGGTAAGTCACTCTCAACCTATTGCTTTAAATAAATTAAAAAAAATTTAAAAGATATCTGAGCAAGTAAAAGGGGGAAGCCAAGGCCTGAACATCCTCAAATCCTTCCAAATCCAGAGGGCTGTCCATTGTACAACACTGCCTTTCTGAGACCTTCATTATCTGTTTCACCCAAGGATTCTATAAGTCTTATTTCACAGACTAGATGATAAACTCTCTGCCTTTAGGAGTGTGACAAGGAGGAGACCACATGCACCGAAACAAAGGTATAAGGCAACTGGGAGGTGGCATCATTAACTGGAAGAATTGGGAAAGGCTTCACTGTGGTGGTGATGCTTAAGGCGAACTCAGGTCTGTAAAGTCACACATTCCCTCCAGAGTCACCCATTCCACTTTAGATTAGCTTAAATTGCTGGGAAAATGTTCTGTCATAGAATCTACATTTTTAACAAGCCCTCATTGCTCCTGGATCTGGTGCCAAGACTAATTGTCCCCCTTCATATCACTGAAAACAGCTCTTCAAGGGCAGCGAAGTGGTGCTGTGGATAGAGCCCCAGCCCTGGAGTCAGGAGGACCTGAGGTCAAATCCCACCTCAGACACTTAATACTCAGTTTTGTGATCTTGGCAAGTCACTTAACCCCATTGACTTGCAAAAAAAAAAGAAAAAAAAGGAAACCAGGTCTTCAGTTCCCCCTAAATCTTCTCCAATCTAAAAATCCTTAATTCTATCAGTCACAATTTGGAGCTAAAGGTCTCCAATATAAGTCTCTAAGTCCACTTGAATTCAGTTGGATAAATGTTTGCTGTGTTAAATGATCAAATTTTTGCAATTTCTCCATTACCAAAGGTCCTATGGGGTAAGCTGACTTTCCCATATTTTAGGAGCCAGAAGAAAGGGGGTTAAAGAAAAATCCTGACTGCTCAATGACTCAGCATCCTGATTTAACTTAGGACTCCCTACTACTTAACAAGGACTCCAAACCATGTTCCTTCTGTGTCATGGTCCATTCCTCTCCTAATGCTGTCCTTGGCAATCAGGACATTTTCTGATTATTTAACCAGTTTTGACTTTGATGTAGTCTAGTTAGACTGGCTTCCTTCCCAGAGGAAAGAGTGGAAACACATAGACAAAAATATCCAAAAAAGATTGGTGAGTCCATTAAACATTGCCCCTAACCCCAAAGGCATTGGGCCAACCCTTGCGTCTATCCTTAACTGAACTGTTCATGATTGATGCACTCAGAAGTGGTTGGGCTTTGTTTACCCCAGACTAATGCATTTTTAAAGGGATTCCACTCCCTTTGTTCTCCTAAGTGTAAGACTTCATACCCTAACCTCTATAGGTCCCTTGGACTAAGCAGGTCATGTTCTTGGCAGGTTCTCAGAAGCCAAACTGACATTAGACCCCCATGATAAGTCAGTGTGGGTATATATAGCCTCACTTTCCTTTTCTGCTTAATCAATGTATACTAAATCCAATAGATCCTGTAGCTAGAGTCTGAGGCTATGCAAGTGACCTGCCATCCTGGTGATGCTCGTGAAACCCATTCCTTTCAGTCCAATTTATTTCATAAACAATTATACATCTTGCCTCCCTCTTGCCACACTTGTACCATTAGATTATTTATGATAGGGACTATGGCGAGCTCCATACATTTCTTTCACTCAGCATTGAAGGAACTGGGTGAAAAGGACAGAGATTCATTCACTCAATCCATCTACAGATGAATTGATGAAGGAACAGAAAAAGTTGAGAGTAAGAGACACAGAGAGGGCAGTAAGCCTGTTCCTTTATTATTTATGAAGTCTCACCATAATATGATTTTTAAAGGAATGTGTTTCTGAGACGAGGAAAACCGCAGGCAAGTACAAAGATGCACACAGAAGGACTCCGGATGTAAAACTATCCTGAAGCTCCTTAAGCCATGGCCCAGCCTCTTTCTTTCCTGAGTCCTGAGGTATAGTGGGGAACCCTGGTTGATTACTAACCATTATGAGAGAAGAGCATGAAGACGTCTATCGTTGACATAGAGAGAGCCTTGCAACATGGCCACGGCACTTGGGGTGGGGATTAAGGGAGGCAGAAGCCAGTAAAGCATCTGCCATCTGACTACAATCTTGTCAAGGAAATCCGGACTGTGTGCCCTCTTTGGTGGGTCAACAACTTAATAAACATTAAGCTCTATCTATTGTGGTTGGTCTGCTTTAGGGGATGCCATATTCAGTTCCTTTCTAGGTTTGTGCCAAATTAACTGCCTTCCCCCACTCCCAGAATCAGGACTGTGCTAGAGTAAGGAAAACGGTTTATAAATGGTTTATCTGTTGTCCATCCATTCTATAGACACTGACTACAAGCTCTCAGGACTAGGTTCACCGAAGGGACTTTGTTCTCCTCACTACATACAAAAGGTATTTCATGTTAAAATTCAACAGTCGTGTTAACCAGCCAGATCACGATGGAAAGCATTCAAATAGTTGGCACTCTGACCTGAGCTGTTCACTGTCTCATTTGTGACTATTCCCATTTGAAGGATGGCTCCATTTTAATAAGGCTGTGTCATCATGTTGCTCTCTTCTAGTTAATGAATCCCTTTCCCCACTCTGCCTCCTCTAGGAATTCTTCAATGATTGCCCCAGTCTATACTGATTTCCTTTTCCCCTGTCTCACTCCTTTGGGTATGACGATTACTGAGAAACCACCTCACATCTCTGTTCAAAAACTTAGTTGTGCTCATTGTAAATTTGTTTTTAAAAGTTATGCCCTGGGGTGGCTAGGTGGTGTAGTGAATAGAGCACTTGGCCCTGGAGTCAGGAGTCCCTGAGTTCAAATCTGGCCTCAGACACTTAATAATGACCTAGTTGTGTGGTCTTGGGCAAACCACTTAACCCCGTTTGCTTTGCAAAAAAAAAAAAAAAAAAGTCGTGCTGTACTATTTCCCCATTGATACATGGTCATAGTATAGGAATAGACAAGTTTCAGAAGGAAATCAAAGTTACCAATAGTCATATGGAGAAATGTTCTCAATCACTATTGATTAGAGATATGCAAATTAAAATAACTCTGAGGTTCCAATTATACCTATCAGATTGGCTAATATATTAGAAAGGAAAATGACAAATGCTGGAGGGATGTGGAGAAATAGGGAGCTATGGACTGGCCTGATCATTCTGGAGAACAATTTGGGACTATGACCAAAAGGTAAGCAACTCATGGTGGCTCCAGGAGAGAGACAGGTCGTGAGGCCTCTCTTGCCACCAAACACTCAGTCCTCTCCTCCTCACTTGAATATATCAGGAAGGAAGAAGCCAGAACTAGCCATAGACCTGCGGGATAAAGCTCAGTGCTAGCTCCAGCATCTCTCAAACTGGCTCCTCCTTACCATGTGTTTAATATACCAAAATCAATTACAGGATGTCTGCATGTGCCCCAGAGTCCAACATGACAGGGTATCAGTTAGGCTTATTGGCCAATCCGCTATTATACACACATACACACACACACACACACACACACACACACACACACACACCAGGTGCACACATGCTCACCCATACCCCTTATCTGCTCCCTTGGGGTTAACTATGCAGATGACTCAGAAATATAAATATAGATCTCTTTATTTCCAGGTATTTCTCTATTTTTTACAAATTGCTCTAACTTCACTCTCTAAGAGCAAGGCTATTACACACACACACACACACACACACACACACACACACACACACACACAATCTCTCCTATTTCAAATTGGATGTCCAAAGTCGTCTCCAACTCAATATGTCCTAGAATGAGCTTGTTGTCTTTCTCTCCAAATTCTTCTCTCTTCAGACTTTACTATTACTGTCAAAGGCATTGCCATCATCCCAGACTTGTAGGTTTTTACCCTGAACATTCTCTTGAGCTTTTCACCCAACATATCCAATTAATTTCTGATTCTTGCTACTTCTACTTATACAACAACAAAGATCTCATCTGATCTCTACTCTACACTCACGCAGCTCCCATCTGAGTTCAGGACCTCATCACCTCTTCTCTAAATTATCTCAGTCCCCTGTTTCCTAATTGCCTCAATCGTCTCCCCACTCCTGTCTGCTCTATACACTGATGCTTCCTTAAGTAAAAATCTTATTATATCAGTCCCTTCCTAATCTCCAAAGGCTTCCTGTTGCCTCTGGGATAAATGACCCTATTTCTCCAAAAATAAGATTGGTTTTGTAATAGTAATTTTTGCTCCAAAAGATGCGTTAGGGTTAATTGGGGGGGGGGGGAGGGGGGAATATCTGGAGATAGGCAGTCATTCCTGCGGGAATCATTACTTGATCTATTTATCTCTCTGCAAGGAAGGTCTTCATGTTTTTATCATGGAAAGTGCTGGCTAAATGCCAGACTAGCGGACCTCTTTGGCTACTTTGCAAAACACGTGGCAGCTTTAAATTGACCCACTTCCTTATAACTGCTCATGGGCACCAGGTTTTTTCAGTTTCAAGAACACAGAACATAGTTGATCTTATCTTTCTTGCCCTAAGTAATGATGGCAGGGGAGGGTCTAGCTTTCCATTCAGACATCACCAAGTTGCACATTATTGGACATTCAGCGATAAGTTTTGAGTTCATCTGTTTACATAGGCATCTAACGGTACCTACTTGGATATTTACAAATAATTATAATTTATATTATCATTTATTTTAAGTATTAATGTCAATAATGTTATTTGTATTTAATTATATATTAATATTATTATTTTATAATTCAATGCATCCATCATGTGTTACAGATGAACTAAATACATTCATTTGCCTGATGATCTTACTTGAGGTTTATTTTGAGGTAGGAATTTATACTATGAGCATCCTTTTAAAAAAATCATGCTAGGGCTTATTTTCAGGTGAGGTCTTATTTGGGGGAATATGACACGAACTCTTCTGTTTAACTTTTAAAGTCTTTCCCTACCTGGCCTTCCAACCTGACTTTCCAGTCTCATTGGACCTAACTCTCCTTGTCACATTTTATGATTCAGTCAACCTGTTCTTTTCTCTGTTGCTCATACACAGTATACTGTCGGTGACTGCCCCCCATGTCCAGAATGGGCTCCTTCCTTCCTCCATTTCCCCAAAGAATCCCCCTGTTTCTTAGCAGCTCATCTCAATCAGCACCTTCTGCCAGAAGTTTTCCCTGATCCCCTCATCTCAGGTCCTTCCTCCGCAACTACCTTGGCTATAGCTGCTTGCATTTCTCTGTATTTCTTATTTTCTTTTTTTCCTTATGGTCTCCCCATTGGAAGCTATGAGTAAAAGCTGTTTGCTTCTACTACTTGTATTACATCAGCCAAGAACCAGGCCTGATATGCAGCAGGAACTTCATAAATGATTATGGTTAGCATAAAAAAAAGAAATTAATACAAATATATTTGGAAGTATTGTGCTCTGCAGTGGCAACATTTTTAGTAAGTCTAGCCCTTTAATAGAAAACCGCTTCTTTCTAGCCCAATGAGTTTTAGTTGGTTCATCAGAGGATTGTTGTTTATAGGTCAAAGGGGAATGCCCAATGGAATGGAGCTGAATAAGCGAGCAGGTGGAGAGACGGGGAAATTATTCCCTTCTAATTAGAGAAAGGTCATCATGGGGATTCAGGCTGCTGATGGACAGATTCATTGGGCACTTCTCATTTTCTGCCTATGTGTGAAGATGCACCCAAGGAAAAAAAAGAAGGAGATGAAGAAAGGAAGTAAGAAAGTAATGGAGAAGCCAGAGTACAGGATAAGGTTACTTTTTTAATTAGCGCCACCAGCTAAGCAAGGTTAAAAATCTCACTTGTGACTGGAACAGATGGAAACCTCTGATAAGTGAGGGAAGGTACCTGGAAGAACTTTGATACCAAGCTTCTGGATGCTGTCGGAGCCGCAGAACGGTGCCGGCGAGATCTAACGCTAAGAAAGCTGCAGGGTGAATTACTCCTGCTCTGGCCTGGAAGATCTGGAACTGCGATCAAATTAAGCAGTGGTTCATAAGAGTTGAGGAGTAATGAGAAAGGAAGCTAATTATACCCCAAATTTGTGTTTCTTTCAATTTCCCCTAAAATATGTATCATCTAAAACCAGTGAGTAATTTTTCCAAGTCATTCTAATAGACTTTTACCTTTATAGAAAAGATATATTAGAATTTAAAATTTTTACAAATGAGTGTTTATTTCTTTAGTGATATAAAAGAAATATTTAGTAATATAAAAGAAAAGATGTAATTGAGTAGAAAAGCATCTCTTTCTAATGTGGAACGCAAAAGCTTAGAAAAAAGATGAATGTTGAAGACTATTCTTGCATGTAATTGGGGAAAATAAAGTAACATAAAAAATAAAAATTAAAATGAATTCCCTAGCAAGGAAAAAAAAATGGAAAAGCATCTCTTGCTATCTTTCTGTCTCTGTGCATCTCAGTTGTTCTTCTCTAAATTTAGTCGCTTTTCTCTATTCTCTGTTTCACTGTTCCTGAGGGCCTTTCTGTGACTGTCTCTCTGTCTCTCTGTCTGTCTGACAGTCTCTCACCCCCCATTTGTGGGGACCCTGGCTATTAGGACTCCAAGAAGACTATCAAAGGGTGGCTAGGTGGCACAGTGGATAGAGGACCGGCCCTGGAGTCAGGAGGACCTGAGTTCAAATCTAGCCTCAGACACTTAATAATTACCTAGCTGTGCGGCCTTGACAAGCCACTTAACCCCATTGGCTTTGCAAAAACCTAAAAAAAAAAAAGAAGAAGAAGACTATCAAATAATGACCATTGTCTTCCTGGGAAACAAGATGACCAAGAGTAAACCAAGGCATCTCAGAAATGCAAGGAACCTTAGGGACCACCGTTAAGTGAGTGAAGCCTCCTCTGAACAACAGTTCCTAGGCCATACAGAGGTAGTAGGAGCATCTCTGACAAGAGGCTATCCAATTCCTACTTGAAGTCCCTATAGAGAGGAAACACAATCTTCTGAGTAACCCATGACCCTTTTAAATAGCTCTAATTCTTAGAAGGCTCCCCAATATCTAGCCTTCTTCTGCTTCTTTGAAACGTCGATCTATCGATTCTAGTTCTGGTCAAGAAGAATGAGAACAAGTTTAACATCCCTGGCATGGGCTACGCCTTCAAATATGTGAAAAGAACCATGATGTCTGCCAAAGGATAAGGCCTGGCCCTTGGCCAGCCACAATGGGTCATAAAAACCGTGACCTTTATGTTTCATCTATCAGCCGCTACTACCCATGCCCCTAACAATTTCCCACTACTTTTTATATAATCGATCATTGGCTATATGGAAAAAAATTATCCCAAACTCCTCCCTCAGCTTCTTTCATCTTTAATACAATTTCAGCCATGCCCCATTCCAATCCTGCCCACCCTTTCACTGTGCCCTCTGAAGTTACTGTTCCAGAGTGGGCGAATTTCCCTCATTCTGCCTTCTTTCTCTCACTCTCCTCCCATCTATTTCCTCTGGTTTCACCCAGACCACACAACCTCACTGTCTTCTCCAGCACTTGTTAGCCTTCATCTACACTGCTGCTCCCCCTCTTCCTCCTCCCAGGGATTCTAGAAGGGTCATGATACTCCTTGATGGCCACCAGCGTTTTTAGTCCTCCTTTACAATCATCACTCAGCAACTTCTTCTCTTTGAAGTTCAAAACAGCAAAATTTGTCAGCCCACTTCAAATTATGATGACTGTGACATACTGAGCCCCAGGTTGGTCTGTCTTCAGCTCTTATATCACCATTTTCTTCCCCTCTCTAAATCCCCCTTTTACAAAGGGACATCACTATGCTTGTGGATGCTCCCTCAAACTCTCTGAGTTCCCATTTCTTCAGTCTCCTTAAATCTCATGACTTACTCCTTCACCTCTCCTTAGCCACACACCATAACCCCCAAGCATTCTATTTCTCTTCTTAAAACCTCTGGGGGCAGAGCCAAGATGGTGGAGTAAAGGCAGGGACTTGCCAGAGCTCTCTCCTAAACCACTCCAACGTCATTTAAATAATGACTCTAATCAAATTCCAGAGTGGAATGGCAGAACCTACAAAAAGACTGAATGAAATAATTTTCCAGTCCAAGACAAATTGGAAGATTTGGGAGGATGGTCCGTTGCACTGGAGTCTGAAAAGGCCTACAGTGGAACCCAGGCCATGCTGTAGCAAACCAACTCCAGCCATCCAAGAACAGATCACGGGTGACTAGGTCCCTGGGGGCCCCTGGGTTCATGGAAGTAGGGGTAGTCTCCAGACCCCTCAGCCCAGGGATTGCCAAGGATAATTGGAAAGATTAACAGGAAAACTCTGCCATACTAGAATGAATAGAGCCCATGCCAGTGAAAGCCTCAGTGCAGACCCCATGCTAGAGACCAGGAGCAGGTCTGGAGAGCCATCCAGCAGTTGCTTTCAGAGCATTCAGTCCACAGATGGTAAGGGGGTCAGGGAAATCCTTGAGGCAGGGCTCTGTTGCTTCATCCATACAGATCCAGGTCGTAGTATGGGGCCCCAGTCTCAGAAAACAGAGCAGATGCACAACAGAGCTCACTGCCACAGTGGAGCATGGACTCTCTTCACAGTTCCAGGATAGAAAGGAGTGTTTGAGTTCATCCACAGATCAGAGCACAAGTCAGGAGAGTAGTCAGAGCCTCTCATAAGGCCTTGGAGAAGTTGAAAACTTACAGGTTCCTGACGGGTGTCCCTGAAAACAGCTGAAAAAACTCTCAAAAGTTTGAGACAGTGCACCCTCCACCCTGGAAGCAGAACCCCATCTTAAAAAGAGTTAAAATCATAGGTTGGAGCAATAAGCAAACAACAGAAGGGAAAAAATCCAACCATAGACAATTACTTTGGTCCTGTAGAGGATCAAAAAGTCAAAGTTTCTGTATCCAAAGCCTCCAAGAAAAATATGAATTGTTTTCAGGCTATGGAAGAGCTCAAAAAATTTTCTGAAAATCAAAAAGGAATAACTGGTAAGAGAAATGAGAGCAATGCAGGAAAACCATGAAAACTAAATCAGCAGCTTGGTAAAGGAGATACAAAAAAAAACTGAAGGAAAAATAACATCTTAAAAACCAGTTTGGGTCAAATGGAAAAAGAAGTCTGCCAATGAGGAGAATGATTCCTTAAAAAGCAGAACTGGCCAGATGTAAAAGGAGATACAAAAGCGCTCTGAAGAGAATCATTCTTTAAAATATAGAATGGAGCTAAAGGAAGCTGATGTCTTTGTGAGAAATCAAAAAACAATAAAACAAAGCCAAAAAAATGAAAAAATAGAAGAAAATGTAAAATGTCTCACTGGAAAAACAATTGACCTAGAAAGCAGATCCAGAAGAGAGAATTTAAAAATGATTGGACTACCTGAAAGTCATGGCCAAAAAAAAAGAGCTTAGATGTCATTTTTCTTTTCTTTTCTTTTCTTTTTTGGTTTTTGCAAGGCAATGGGGTTAAGTTACTTGCCCAAGGTCACACAGCTAAGTTAATTATTAAGTGTCTGAGAGCATATTTAAACTCAAGTCCTCTTGACTCAGGGTTAGTACTCTATCCACTGTACCACCTAGCTGCCCCCTTAGATGTCATTTTTCAAGAAATTATCCAGGAAAATTGCCCTGATATCTTAGAAGCAGAGAGTAAAATAGAAACTGAAAGAATTCACCAATCACCTCCTGAAAGAGAGCCCAAAATGAAAACTGCCAGGAATATTATAGCCAAATTTCAGAATTCCCAAGGCAAGGAGAAAATATTACAAGTAGTCAAAAAGAAACAAGTCAAATATCATGGAGGTACAGTCAGGATAACACAACATTTAGCAGTTTCTACATTAAGGACTTGTAGGTCTTGGAATATGATATTACAGAAGGCAAAAGAGCTTGAATTACAACCAAGAATCAACTATGCAGCAAAACTAAACATTCTCTTTCAGAGGAAAAGATGTACATTCAATGAAATAGAGGACTTAAAAACTTTCCTGATGAAACCATCAGAGCTGAACAGAAAGTTTGATCTTCAAGAATAAGACTCAGGTGAAGCAGAGAGGGGTGGACAAGGACTAATTATGAGGGTTTTAATGATGTTGAATTGTTTGTATTCCTGCATGGGAAGATGATACTGATAACCTTTTCATTTATTAGGGCAGTTAGAAGAAGTATATATAGACAAGGAAGGAGTTGAATTTGAAGGTCTACTATATTAAAAAGATGGAGTTAATGGAGGAGAAAGGAATGTACTGCAAGAAAGGGAAAGGAGAAGTAGAATGGAATAAATTATTTCACATAAAAGAGGCAAGAAAAATCTTTTGCTGTGGAGTGGAAGAGGGGGGTGGTAAGAGTGGGGTGAGTGAGCCTTACTCTCATCAAAAGTGACTCAGACAGGAAATAACATACACACTCAATTGGGTATAGAAATCCATCTTATCCTAGAGGAAAATAAGAGGAAAGGGGTGGGAGGAAGGGGACAGGAGGAAGAGAGGGGGGTGTAGGTGATTGAAGAGAGAGAAGATCATCCAAGAGGATAATCAGATGCAGCTCATTTTTGAGGAGAAACAGGGTGAAAGGGAAGAAAGCATGGAATAAATGGGGTAGGGGGACTAGAATGGAGGGGAGCTAGCATTAGCAACTGTGAAAAAAATATTGAAGCTATTTCCTTGTTGGACTTAATAAAGTATGCTATCCATCCTAAAGACAGAACTGATGGTGTCTGAAAACAGACTGAATTATACTTTTTTCCCTCACTTTATTTTTCTTGAGGTTTCCCTTTCTTTGGAAGGGGGGATTATGTTTACTTTTATAACATCACTATTGTAGTAATATTTTTATGGCTACATATTTTTAACCTACATCAAGTAAACTTGCTTTCTCAATGAGGGGAGTGGGGTGGAAAGAAGGGAGAGAATTTGAAATTCAATGTTTTGGAAGTTAATGCTGAAACTTGTTTTTGCATGTAACTGGGGAAAATTTTTAAAAATAATTTTTTAAAAAATAGAAGTAAAAACTATGACATTCCCCTATCTGACCCAAATAGCTCATCATTCTATCTTTCCTCTGCCTCACCCCTGCTAAATCCATCATTCATCCTCATAAATACCTATAACCCCTCCCTCCCTTAGTACTTTTTTAGGTAATTATCTTTGCTCTGTTTTACAGATTACAACTTCAATTGTCCCATCTCTTTCTAATCTTCAACCTTTTTTTAGCTAATCTTCAAGCTTATTGCTCTTCTTCATTCTTAAAAGCCTTCACTATCTCCTATCATTCCTTCAAACAATCATACTACATCTCTTCACCATTTCTTGTTCAACTCCTGGAAAAAAATTGTCTCTGCTCAATGTTTCCACTTCTCCTCTCACTTACTCAACCTTTTGCTATCTGGATTCCAACCTCATGATTTGAATGAAACTGCTGTCACCTAAATTACCAATGATTTCTTTTAAAAAAATTTTTTTAGTAAGTTTTGTCTTTTATATATATATATATATATATGTATATATATATATATAAAATATACATATAGCATAATTTCCTTCAGTATTCCTTCCCCAAAGTGAGTCATCCTATATAACAAATGGTATTTTTAGTGACAAAAATAATTGCAAAAAGTCAGAAACAATCTAAATATCATAGAGCCATAGTTAGAATAACACAAGATTTAGTAGTTTCTTCATTAAAGAGTTGATGGACTTGGAATATGATATTCTAATATGAATATGTATAAAGGAACTAAGATTACATACAATCAAAAATCACCTATCCAGTAAAATGATTTTAATCCTTCAGGAGGAAAAATGGATATTCAATGAAATAAAGGACTCTTAAGCATTCCTGATGAAAAGACCAAAGCTGAATAGAAAATTTGGCTTTCAAATACTAATGCAAGAGAAGCATAAAGAGATAAACAGGAAAGAGAAATCATAAGTAATTCAATAAGGTTAAATTGTTTACATCCCTACATGGGGAAATGATATTTGCAACTTTCTCATTGCAAACTTTCTCATTTTTAGAGAAACTAAACTTTCTCATTATTAGAGCAATTAGAAGATGACACAGGGGTGAGTTGAATATGATTGAATGCTAAAAATATAAACTAAAGGGATATAAAAGAGGAATGTGCTGAGAGAAAGGGGAAGGGAGAGTAGAATGGGGTACATGATTTCACATAAAAGAGGCACAAAAGAGCTTTTACATTGGAGGGGAAGATGGGGGTGGGGAGTGGGGAGAACTCCTGAACCTTACTCTCAACAGAATTGACTAAGAAGAAATAACACACATACACTCAGTTGGGTATAGAAATCTATCTTACTCTACAGGGAAGTAGGAGAGGAAAGAAATAAGAGCAGGGCTGATAGAAGGGAAGGAAGGTTGGTAGGGGTGTAGTCAGAAGGAAAACACATTTCAGTAAAGACAGGTTGAAAGGAAAAAGAGAGTATAATACACAGGGAAAATAGGGATGGAGGGAAATACACAGTTATCATAACTGTGAAAAAATTACATGAAGTTTCTCTGATAAAGGTGTAATTTCTCAAATATATAGAGAGAATGGAGTCAAACTGATTAAAAAATAAGATCAATTCCCCACTTAATAAATGATTAAAGGATATGAACAAGCAGTTTTGAGATGAAATAATCAAAACTATTTATAGTCATATAAAAATGCTCTGTCACTATTGATTAGAGAAATGCACATTAAAACAAATCTAAGCTACTACTCCAATCTATCAGACTGGGTAATATAATGGGAAAAGAAAGTGACAAATGTTGGAGGGGATGTGGGAAAATCGAGACACTGTTGATGAAGCTATGAATTAATTCAACCATTCTGGAAAGCAATTCAGAACTATAACTAAATAGCTATAAAAATATGCACACCCTTTGATTAGCAATACCACTACTAAGTCTATACCTCAAGGAGATTTTTTAAAAATGGAAAAGGACATATATATATATATATATATATATATATATATATATATATATATATATATATATATTTATAGCAGCTCTTCTTATAGAGGCAAAGAATTGTAAATTGGGGGAATGCCCATCAAATAAAGAATAACTGAAAACATTGTGATATATGCTTGTGAAGGAATACTATTGTTCTATAAGAAATTGCTTCACTGATGCAAAGTGAAGTAAACACAGCCAGGAGAATATTGTATAGAGTTTGAGTATTTTAGTCATTTTATTTGCATAATTCTAACTTGTTTTCCCAAATGATTATATGGATTCAAAGCTCCACCAATCATGCATTAGTGTGCCTTTATTCCCACAACCCTATAACATTGACTATTCCCATTTCTTGTCATTTTTTCTAACTTGCATAATATGAGGAGAAACCTCAGGGTTATTCTTGATTTGCATTTGTCATATTAGTGATTTGGAGAATTCTTTCATATGGTTGTTATTTTGAGAAATATTTGTTCATATTCTTCAACCACTTATCTATTGGAGAATGGCTTTTGGTAATATATATATATATCTGTATATATATATATACATATATATATTATACATGCAAATGTATGCATATAAACAATATACATGAGGTTTGCATTCCAAACCCTAATCAGAGAAATTCAATACAAAGATTTTTTTTCCCATTTCACTGCTTGTGTTATCTTCAGAACATTAATTTTGTTGTGCAGAATTCTTTCAGTTTCATGCAGTTCTCTGCTTTATCTTTTGTAATTGTATCTGTCACTTGTTTGTTTAAGAATATTTCTCAGAGGGGTGGCTAGGTGGTGAAGTGGATAAAGCACTGGCCCTGGAGTCAGGAGTACCTGGGTTCAAATCCGGTCTCAGACACTTAATAATTACCTAGCTGTGTGGCCGTGGGCAAGTCACTTAACCCCACTGCCTTGCAAAAGCCTAAAGGAAAAAGAATATTTCACAGGACAGCTAGGTGGTGCAGTGGATGGAGCTCTGATACTGGAGTCAAGAGGACCTGAGTTCAAATCCAACCTCAGACAATAATTACCTAGCTGTATGACCTTGGGCAAGTCACTTAATCCTATTGCCTTAAATAAATTTTTAAAAAATTTAGAAAAGAATATTCTCCTACCCATATTTATAAGGGATATATGATCTATTTCTCTTCAAATTTTTAATCATATAATCTTTAACATTAAGGTCACAATGAAATAGTGTAAGGTATTTCTGCCAGATTTCTATCCAGTTTTCCCAGCAGTTTTTTTTCTTTCACTAATCAGGAAGTTCTTAACCAAAAAATGTGCCTTCTGGTTTATCAAACTGGATTTTTGAGTTGCATAGTTTCTAAGTCTCTCTTGACTAATCTGTTAAGTTGGCCTATCTGCCTATTTCTTTCACTAATACCAAATGGTTTTGAGTTCTCCTATCAACAAATTAAAGTACAGAGGTATGATTTCCCCTTTATCCCTAATTCTTTACATTATTCTTGTTATTCTAGGTCTTTTATTTTTCTCTTGTTTTCTCTTGATTTTTTTTTTATTTTTCCAGTTACATGTCATGGAAGCTTTCCAACATTCATCTACTTGCATATTTATGTTACAAAATTTTTCCCCTTTCCTTTCCCCCCTTTCTCAGTAGTGAACAGTCTAGTGGATGATGTACACGTTCATTTGTGTTTAACATGTTTACCTATTAGTCATTTTGTCTATGAGAGATTAAGACCAAGGAAAAGGAAAAAACATGGGATAGGAAGGAAAAACAGAAGAGAAATTTTTTTTAATCGACATAGTGATTATGCCCAAAAGACAACAAAAATGTGCATACCCTTTGATCCAGCAATACCACTACTGGGTCTAAAGCCTGAAGAGATCATGAAAAAGGGTAAAAATATCACCTGTACAAAAATGTTCATAGCAGCCCTGTTTGTGGTGGCAAAGAATTGGAAATTAAGTGAATGTCCTTCAATTGGGGAATGGCTTAGCAAACTGTGGTCCATTTATGTCATGGAACACTATTGTTCTATTAGAAACCAGGAGGGATGGGAATTCAGGAAGCATGGAAGGATATGCATGAACTGATGCTGAGCAAGATGAGCAGAACCAGAAGAACATTGTACACCCTGACAGCAACATGGGGGTGATATTTAACCTTGATGGACTCACTCATTCCATCAGTACAACAATCAGGGACAATTTTGGGCTATCTGCAATGGAGAAAACCATCTGTATCCAGAGAAAGAATTGTGGAGTTTGAACAAAGACCAAAGACTTTCTATGTACCTTTAATTTTTATTTGTTTGTTTGTTTGTTTATTTGCATGTTTGTTTGTTTGTTTGTTTATAGGTTTTTGCTAGGCAAATGGGGTTAAGTGGCTTGCCCAAGGCCACACAGCTAGGTAATTATTAAGTGTCTGAGACCGGATTTGAACCCAGGTACTCCTGACTCCAGGGCCGGTGCTTTATCCACTGCACCACCTAGCTGCCCCAATACCTTTAATTTAAAAAAAAGTCTTATTATGTGATTCTGCTATAACTCATACTATGTTTCTTCCTTAAGGATATGATTTCTCTTTCATCACATGCAATTTAGATCAATGCATACTATGGGAATGATGTAAAGACTAACAGACTGCCTTCTATGGAGGGGTTGGGGGGAAGGAAGCAAGATTGGGGGGAAAAATTGTAAAACTCAAAATAAATGAAACCTTTCTAAAATTTAAGAAAATTTGATATAGTGTTCATACAGAATCTGTGGTTTTTTAGTTTGCTATTTTTTGTGTGGATGTGGATGGCATTGTCCATAACAGCTCTCCCAGGGTCATCATCCATTTTGCTGAGAGGAGCTGCATCCATGATAGTTGATCAACTCACAATATTGTTGTTAATGTGTACAAAGTTCTCTTGGTTCTTCTCCCTTTCTTAGCATATTAATGTAATTCTTACCATGCTTCTCTAGAGTCCAAACATTCATGGTTTCTTAAAGAACAATAGTACTCCAAAACATTCATACACCATAACTTATTCAGCCATTCCCTGATTGATGGGCATCCCCTCAATTTCTAATTCTTTGTCACTAGAAAAAGCTGCTACAAATATTTTGAAACCTGTGAGACTTTTCTCATTTTTTTATGATTTCTTCTAGATATAAGCTTAATATTGCTATTGCTAGGTCAAAGGATATGATCAGTTTTATTGTTCTTTGAACATAGTTCCATTTTATTCTCCAGAATGGTTGGATTAGGTCACAACTCCACCAAAAGTGCATCAATGTCCCAATCCTCCCAACTCTCCAAAACTGATTGTTTTCCATTTTTGTCATCTTAGCCAAACTAAAAGGTATGAGATGGTACCTCATAGTTGTTTAAATTTGCATTTTTCTAATCAATAATTATTTGGAACATTTTTCTTAAGATTATGTATAGCTTTATATATGTGCCTATTGATATTCTTTGACCATTTAATAATAATATTAATAATAATAATAATAATATCAATCATGATGATGCTGCTGATGTTTGTCCTTCACTCTCAAGGAATACCATGACATCAGGGAGGTGATGCCATGACAAGCACTTGAATTGGATTTGAGTAGGGGTATGTTGTGCTAAGTCATCTCCCTTTCTCCTCCAGAGTCATCTGATTCCAATGGGCAGAAATGAATCAGAAGGACTGGAGATGGCCCTGGATGTGGGGCAAACGAGGTTAAGTGACTTGCCCAAGGTCACACAGCTAGTAGGTATCAAATGTGTGAGACTAGATTCGAACTCCCATTCTCCTGACTCCAAGGCCAGTGCTCTAACCATTTATCAACTGGGGAATGACTTGTAACCTTATAAATTTGATTCAATTCTTTAGATATTTTTAGAAATGAAACCTCTATCAAAACCCCTTGCGTTGAAAATTGTTTTCCAACTTTCTGTTTTCCTTCTAATCTAGGCAGCATGTGTTTTATTATTTACAAAAACTTTTTAATTTAATATAGTCAAAATCATCCATTTTGCATTTTATAATGTACTGTATTTCTTGTTTGGTTATAAATTTCTCACCTTTTCATAGACCTGTCAGATAGAGTATTTCTTGATCTGTTAATTGGTTTTTGAAATCACCTTTATGTTTAAATCCTGTACTCATTTTGATCATACTTTGGTATAGGCTGTGAGATGTGATTCTAGGCCTAATTTTTGTCATACTGTTTTCCAGTTTCCCAGCAGTTTTTGTCAAATAGAGAATTCTTATTCTAGAAGTTAATGTCTTTAGGTTTGTCTTTGTTTTAGAGCACTAAAGTCATTTCCTGCAGTATCTTTTATACCTATTCTAATCCACTGGCCTGTTACTCAATTTGTTAACCAGTACCAGGCAGTTTTAATAACTACTGCTTTATAGTATAGTTTTAGATCTGTTCTAGCTAGTCCACCTTCCTTTGCATTTTTCCATCCTTGCTATTCTTGCCGTTTTGTTGCTCTTTTTGTTACTATTTTGTTACTATTTTTTCTAGCTCTGTAAAATAGTTATTTGGTCATTTGATTGGTATGGAACTGAATAAGTAACTTAATTTGGGTAGAAATGTCATTTTTATCATATTAACTCAGCCTGACCATGAGCAATGAATGGTTTTCCAATTGTTTAGATCTGGCTTTATTTGTGTAAACAGTGATTTTTAATTGTGTTCATACAGTTTCTGGGTTTGTCTTGGAAGGCAGATTCCCAAATATTTTATGTTATTTGCAGTTACTTTAAATGGAATTTCCCTTTCTATCTCTTGCTCTTGGACTTTGTTGTTCATATATAGAGTTGCTGATGATTTATGTGGGTCTATTTTATATCCCGCTACTTTGCTGGAGTTTTTAATTGTTTCAAGTAGTTTTTAAGATGATTTTCTGGGGTTGTCTAAGTAAACCATCATAGCATGTGCAAAGAGTTAAAGTTTTGCTTCCTCATTGCCAATTCTAATTCTTTCAATTTCTTTTTCTTCTCTTATTTTTTTTAGTTTTTTTTTTTTGCAAGGCAATGGGGTTAAGTGACTTGCCCAAGGCCACACAGCTATAATTAAGTGTCTGAGACTGGATTTGAACTCAGGGACTCCTGACTCCCAAGCCAGTGCTCTATCCCTGCACCCCTGGCCATCCCTTTTCTTCTCTTATTGCTAATACTTTATTAAATAGTAATGGTGATAATGGGCATCCTTGTTTTGCCCCTGATCTTATTGAAAATGCTCCTAGTTTATTGCCATTACATATAATATTTGGTGATGGTTTTAGATAGTAGATCTTTTATTTTTCCAAATGAATGTTATTATTTTGGCGTTCTTCAGTTGTTTCAGTCATATTCAACTCTTCTGTGACTCCATTTGATATTTTCTTGGCAACGAGCCTGGAGTGGTTATTCATTTACTTCTCCAATTCATTTTATAGGGGGGAACTGAGGCAAATAGGGGTAAGTAACTGTGTAACAGGGTCACACAGCTGGGAAGTATCTGAGGCTGGACTTGAACTCAGGTCCTCCAGGGTCAGTGCTCTATCACTGTACCACCTAGCTGTCCCAATGCTATTGATTTTTGAGAACTTATTTTACTATTTGCAAAACTTTTAGCTATCTCAAGCAGCATCTTTGCTGATTCCTCAGGATTTTCTAAGTAAACCATCTCATTAGTTAATGGGCTAGCTTTAACTCCTCTTTATATATATACCTTTAATTATTTTTCTTTTCTTATTTTTTTAACACTTTCGGAACAATGTCAAATAGTAAGGAGAGTGAGTATACTTGTTTTACTCCTATGTTTGTTTAGAAAACTTTTAGTGTATCTCTGTTATATGTGATGCTTACTTTTGGTTTTAGATAGATATTTCTAGTATATTAAAAAAAGATCCCTCTATGACTATATGCTTTTTGCATAAATGATTGCTGTGGTTTGTCAGTGACCTTTTCTGTATCTATTGAGATAATTTTGTGGTTTTGTTTTAATGTGATTATTTTGATTATTTTCCAAATAACCATCCTTATATCCCCTGTATATATCCAATTTGGTCATTATGAATGATTTTCCTCTGAGAAAAAAATTAATTTTTGAATTGATATTCATTTATGATATTAGCTTATAGTTAGTTACCCTCCTGTGCTTTATCCTAGATATTAGAACTCTAACTCACAAAAGGAATCTGATGAGGTGCACCAATTACCTCTAAATTGCCAAATTTGGTAGTCTTATTTCAGTCCTCATCATTCTCAGTCTGATACACTAGATACTGTTGGTCACTCTTTCCTCTCAGATTCTCTCTCCTCACTGGATTTCTGTCCCTACTCTCTCTCGGTTCTCTGACTCCAACTAACAGCTCCTTCTCAGTTTCCTTTGCTTGTTCATTATACAAATCAACACCCTTAATCCTGGCTATTCCTGGGACTCTGTACTAGACCTCCCTAATGTCCTCTCTCTAGCACGCTCCTCTTCAATGACCTCATCAGTAACCATGAGCTTAATTATCGTGACCAATGACTTATTGGTTTCCACATCCCATTAGGACTTCAAGATCCTTCCCCTATTCTTCTGGAGCTTTATGTGTGGAGAAAAAAGCAGATACCTGCAGTTCAGTGAGAGACCACCAAGGTAAATACAGACGGTGTGTTCATGGATAGGCTCATACATCTAGAACTAAAGCAACCTCAGAGGTTACTTAATACCTGATATTTACAGATGAGAAAACTGAGGCTCAGAGAAGGGAAGTGTCCAGACCAAAATCACAGAGATTCAAGGCTGCTTACTCCAGATCCAAATCCAGTGCTCTTTACTATCTTGTGACCCTCCATAAGTTGGCTGCTCTCCTTTGGGTTTTCTCCAGCTTGTCCATGTACCTCCTGAAATGTGGCTCCTAAAGTCCAATACAGATGGCTCAAAGGCTATTCGAATGACGCATAGCTGGGAAGGAGCCCTGACATACCAAGTACTCAGCATCTTGGCTTCAAACTTCGGAAACCAACCCATGCATTATTATTTGTATTGTTTTCCATTTTGTGTGCAGGTCGTCTCCCCAATGTGACAGTAAAAATAATCCTTCCATTGTCTTCCACATCCACTCCTCAAAGTTCTGTCTGTTCATTCACTGTATTGCATTTGGTCCTTTGCCAGGCTGGCAGAGAGCATTGAAGGGAACCTTGCTTCAGCAGAGCTCTGGGCTTCTCTCAAAAGATCTGGATTCATGTTCCAACATGTTCAAGACTAAAATAGTTTAGTTTTCTCATTGGTATAAAAATCATACTTAAACAACCCCTTCTCATGTACATAAAATAAGCCATTATTGGCTAGGACTGGGTAAAGGGGAAAGCCCTGTTTCCAGGCTCAGATTTCAGAACAATCTGGACAGATCTTGGGGCTCAGTCCCCTTGGGGGAAGCCCAAGTATGACTCTGCCAGGATCTGAGAACCAGGGTCTTCCCATGACCTCCTCCTCCAGCCCACCTCAGCTACCCATAGAGATGTATACCCTTGAGCTTGCCATCACCCATGTTCGTGAACTCTGAAATACCTTTTCTGGTGACAGTCTGCTGCCATTCCAACTCTCCCCCTGCCTTCCTTGCTCTAACCCTATTCTTCATCTTCCTGGTGACTTCCAATCCCACCACCCCTCAGGTCTTTCCTAGGCCCTTCACTGACTACACTCTGCTCCTTTCCACATCTTGACCCCAGTTCAACTCTACACTGTCTTCTCTCAGGTCTCTTACCCCTTATCCTATCACTGATCTCACTCTCCAGGACTCAGCCTTTGATTATTTTCATCATCATTTGACTTCATTCCTACATGTGCTGCTGAATGAAACCAGAGAAAATCATAAACATCCAACAGGGTCCAATACAAATTTTGTTTCATAATCTCAACTGGGCCTCAGCTGCAGCAAGGCAATCCCTTTATATTTCTCTAACCACTTCACTATATCACTTGCCATAGCAACTCTTCCCAACCTTCTCATCCCTCCCAGAGCTCCCCATGGGTCCCCCCCCCTTCCCTCTCTCAGCTAAGAACCATACTTCATATTTCCCTGAAAAAATTGAGGGCTTTCAAATCAAGAGTTCCCATTTCTGCCTTCCTCCTCATCTCACATGACTCTGGTGCCTTCCACCACTGCCTCCTCTTTTATCCCATCTCACAAGAAAGCAGGTTAAATAGGTGTTTCCCATTGTGACTTCTCTCCTTACCAAGGCAGACCCCCAAAAGGGTGGATCTTAAGTGTCCAGTGAGATGAAGATGGTCATGGCGTATGCTCTTGAAGAGTGGAGGTTTCTAGTTTTTGTGTCTGCATCCCTCATCCTTAGCAGATGACCTTGGCAGATTAGGTGCCTGATAAAAACTGATTGATTGACCTAATTGAGAAGCAGCTTTGTCACTTACTAGCCAGGTAACCTCGAGAACATGCCAGCATTAGAAGAAAAGAAAAGAAGGATTACTCTTGAAATCCTTCCTAGATGAGGCTCTCGCCCCTTAGGACCCAGCCCTGGATGGGAGCGTTCATCTTTGATTCTCGCAGTATGGCTGTGAGGAAGCACTTCAGTTATTGTTCTCTTCATTTTATAAAAGAGGAAATTAAGGCTTGGACATCTGAGCCCAACAAAAACATTTATAGTAGCTCTTTTTGTGGTGGCAAAGAATTGGAAATTAAGGGAATGCCCATCCATTGGGGCAGGGCTGAACAAATTGTGGCATATAATTCTGATGCAGTATTATTGTGCTATAAGAAATGAGTAGATGAGTAGTTTCAGAAAAACATAGCAAGACCTATATGAACTGATGCAAAGTGAAGTGAACAGAACCGGAGATCATTGTGCACAGCAACAGCAATGTTGTAATAGTGATCAACTGCGAAAGACTCGGCTGCTCTGATCAATGCAGTGGTCCAAGACAATTCCAATGGACTCATGATGAAAAAATGCCATCTCCCCCCAGGAGAGAATCTGAGGGAAACTTGAAGTCTAATTTACTTATTGTATTTCTCTTGCCTTGGAGGGGGCAGGGAATATGGCTCATATAGAAATGCTTTACATGATTTCACATGTATAATTAACATCATCTTGCTTGACTTCTCAGTTGGTAGGGGAGGAGGTGAGAGGAAAGAGAGAATTTGGAACTCAGTTTAAAAGGGAAAGAGTATTAAAAGTAAATAATTAAGAAATTAGGATGTTAAAAAAATTTTAAGAAATGTTAGTTCACTGAAGATGGTGATATGGCTGATAAGTGTCGGGGTCAGGATGAGAATCTAAGTCTTTTCTGATCCAAAATTCAGAGCTCTTTCCACTAAGCCAATGGTCTTTTCTCTTCTTAGTGCTAAGGGTGCTAAAAAAGAATAGATACACAAAGGAAAATGAGGGAGGGTGGTCCTCAAGAAGGGGAGGATGTTGAGTGACAATGAGGTAGGGGCCCTCAGGCAGGGGAAGGATTTTGGCTGTGGAAACAGGTCTAGTCTGCTTTATTGGTTGTACTTCTAGAGAGTTGGACATTACTGCAATGGGTAAATTAGACATTGTTTCCCTGAAAAAGTAAACAGATACAGTCTTTTGCCTGGGAAACCTTGTTGCCTCTAGATAGAACAATGGAAAACACCTATTTTACTTGTTATCTCCCCTACACCCCCTTCTCTCCTCTGACACTGTCCCCATCCTGGTCCATGCCCTTATCACCTCACACCTGAATTATTGCGATAGCTGCTGGGGGTTGGAGTGGGGAATGTCTACCTGCTTCAAGGCTTTCCCACTCCAATCCATTCACCATTCAGAATCGAAAGTTTTCTTAAAACTCAGATTCAACTCTCCCCCCCCCCCATCTCTGAATAAACCCGAAAGGACCCTTCTCACCTCCAGGATAAAATATAAAATTATTTGGCTTTCAAAGCCCTTCATAACATGGCCCCTCCTGCCTTTCTCATCTTCTTACACCTGACTGTGTATGCTCTTCAGTGACACCGGTCTCCTGGTTGTTCCTCAAACAAGATATTCCATCTCCTAACTCTGGACATTTTCACTGGCAGTCAGTCCCCAGTCCTGGAATATCCCCCTCTTTGTTTTCACTGCTTACTTTGAACACAAAGCCTTTCCTGATGACCTTTAAATCTTTTTTTTCCCCTTAGGATTTTTGCAAGGCAGTGAGGTTAAGTGGCTTGCCCAAGGCCACACAGCTAGGTCATTATTAAGTGTCTGAGGCTGGATTGGAACTCAGGTACTCCTGACTCCAGGGCAGGGCCAGTGCTCTATCCACTGCACTACCTAGCCACCCCTGATGACCTTTAAATCTAGTACCTTCTCTCTATCATTTCCGGTTTATCTTGTATAAAGCTTGTTTGTACATAGCTATTTACATGTTGTCTCCTCTGTTAGACGATGAGCTTCTCGAGGGCAGGGACTTTTCTTCCTCTTCTTTTTCTCCCAGCACTTACTTATTGTCTCGAGGTTGACTGACTGGTCATTATTTACCCATTCATATATAACCTTTGTCTCCAGATAATCCAAGTAAGTCCATTTGACTGCTGACTGTCACTAACTCTATTTTATAAATGCTCATTTTATGCGGCTTCATCAGTCTCCTAACTTCCTACCACTCTCATTTGCTTTTTTATTTTATAAAAGATTATATACAATATACATTATATATTATATATATACATATTAGAGCTTTGCTCTAATTAAGGGAGTAGCTTCTTCATATCCATAAATGGACTTTGAATGCTTTCTCCCTATAAGTAATAAAGAACAATATCTAGACTAAACGATTCCAGTTTCTGACATCCTGGGGCCCGCCCTAGAGATCTTTCCAGAATTCTAAGAAGACTCAGTGAGGACCGGTTCCCTATCCTAAATGAAGCCTACCTTGGCCAACACGTTCTTCTGGAAGTAATCTTTACAGCTGGGCACTGACTCTCCCTATCTAAGCTCCTTAACGTGAGCTGGGTAAAGTTGGAGGATTGTCCTGATTTTCTGGTGATTTTTTCCTTAAATTTATTTTATTTTTATTTTATGGAATAAAACAGTCATTTCCATAACAGTCTGAATGAAAAAGATGATTGCACACGAAACACCCTAATCTATTAGAATGACTTACTATTCCTTTTAAATATATAATAAAGTTATCATGTAAACTTCTTTTCCCCCCTTTTCCCCCTCCACCTTCTCCCATTGTCCTCTAAGAATATAAGTCGTGTCTGACTTTAAGTGAGTTTCTTGTGTCAGCAATTGGTATATATTTGTGTCTAGTCTGAAGTGATCGTGGACCTGTTTTAGCTGTCCAGGATGAGGAGGCTATTTGATACTGATCAAAGGTTCTGTGCTTTCTGAACTTAAGTTTGGTTCTTGTAAGTTTTATAGGAGAACCACAGTGATTTCCTGCCTAGTGAAAACTATTGTCTTTTGAGCTTGTCTCAGGAAGCTGGAATTTCCTTGGTTCTGGTTGCTAGTTTGTTCTAACATTAATCACCACCTATTGCTGCCTTTCATTTCCCTTGAACCTACTGGATCTGTTTGACAGCAATGATTCTCTCTTTTTTTGATTTTTCAGAAGGCTTCTAAGATCTAAGAGTAATCTGTAACTAAAGGAGAGGAAACTATGAAGACCCATCACCTTCCCGAAGGAAGATCAGCTCATTTCGACACCAATTATAGCCCTAGGAACTCAACTTTTAGAAAAGTGGATTTTTATATTCTATATGACAATGACTCAAGAAAGATCTTTTGATTTAGGTAAAATAAGAACACCTTAAAGAGAAAAAGTTTAAAGGTTTAAAACCAAGCCTGACGCTGAAAATGAAAAAAAAATTAAGACTAAACCATTTAAACAATCTAGGAGTTTGTCAGAACCCAAAATCTTAATGAACCCCAGGGGGGTAAAAAGTTGACTATTACATTGGTTTATAAAATTTTATTAATAAATAACTGTTTAATTAAGAAAAGTTTGAGAGTTTTCATATGTCTTGTGTGTGTGTGTGCATTTGTGGATTGATTCTCTATTGCCTATGCTAATTTTGGCCTAACAATTAATACCAAGAAAAACTAGGTTCTCCACCAATCAGCCCCACACTATCCATAAATAGAACCATTGGTAACAAGAAATGGCAAAATTCGGAATGCTGTGGATAAATTCACTTACTTTGGCACTGCACTTTCCAGGGATATCCACATAGACAAGGAGGTTTATATACATTATTGCCAGAGTTAGTTCAGTGTTTGGGAGTCTCTGAAGGAAAGTGTGGAAGAGAAAAGAAGTCTACCAAAATGAAGGTCTACAGAGCCATTGTGAGGGCTACAGACCTCATTGTAACCCAGTCTACCAGCACCATGTCGGGAAACTGAATGACTTTAATTTGAATTATGTTAGGAAGATTCTGAAGATTACCTGACAGGAGAAGGTACCAAAGCAGTCAAACTCTACCAAAGAGAGAGTAACTCTGTTGGACTCGACACATTATTTGAATGCCAAAAGTATGTTAGTCTAAAAGATTATTTTACAAAGAACTCATACAAGGCAAATGCTCACATGGAGGACACTTTCTAAGGTCTCTCTGAAGAAATCTGGAATAGATTTGTACTATAAAGATTCACTGACACAGGATCATCCAACATGGCCTGCCCACATCAAAGATGCCGTACTCTATAAACTAAGTAAAATTTCAGTAGCTTAAAAGAAATGTGAGTTGTACAAATTTAGAGACATTTGTACCCAACCTGAGCCCAACTTGAGCCCAAGCTCATAGTGGTCTGATCAACCACAATACCAGCTCAGTACCAATCCACCAACATTGACTCCAGAATAGTGATGTCATTTTGGTCCTCCTCAAGAACAAAGGACAACAGTCTAAAGTATCACTAACTCTTAGAAGGGATGTGCAGTCCCAATAAAGAATATAGAAATTTTCTGAATTTGAGCAGATCTCTACTTTACTGGTCAGCCAGGAGACAAGAAAGATCAAGCAAATTACCATGATTTGGGGGAGAAGAAATAATAAATTATTCCAGAGAAAGAATCAGGTATGAGTTTTTGAGCATGAACTTGTAAATTATGGTTGGAATGCCTCATATTGCATTTCCCTGTAAAGTTGCTCTGCGTTTAATATGGAAATGGAAGAATGGAGAGTTGAACATTTGTAATCCTTCCTATTCTTTACATTAGTTTAGGTAATTTATATTTAATTTATATTTCTATGTACATAATGATATTTCTATTATTTCTTTTTTGTTCACCATGCAATATTTTCTTTGCATAAGGAATCATGACTCATTGAATGGAAGACTCACTCATGGACATTCAAAAGTGAAGGTTTCATACAATTCTCTAAACACCCAGCAACAAAGAGGATTTGAAACTCCTTAGTAAAATGGTTGCAGAACAATCCCACTGGAAGCTCTGAGCAAGAAACAAAATCTTATTTTAGTTCCTAAGTTTCCCTGAGAAAATGTCCTCAATCAACTAGGGACCTTGAACTGGAAACAAAATTGTCATTTTCACTCACTGAATTCCAAAAACTCAAATGTGATCAGCTGTTGGGCCAGTGGGCAGGGTTTTGTCATATAGACAAGGGAAGTTCACTCCTCTTCATACTCCTGAACATCCCACAGATTAAACCTTTTACAACCCCAGTTACCAAAAGGATTGCCCCTTAATAAGATGGCAATGTCCACATCCCTGACTCCTTTGGTCATCTTTTAGTTTCCATTAACTGCCGAAAAATGTAGTTGATACATAATGTTCTCCGGAAAATCAAGAAGTTGGCTGTTCAGCTGTTTGAGTATCTGACCAAGTTTTGGAAAGGTGGGGAAAGGGGAGTAGATATCTCAATGGTTCCTTTGTCATTGCTCTGGTTCTTGGGGGTATTTTTAGTCAACCCTGGCTCTTCTAGCCTTTCTTCCAAGTACCCACCATTTTTGATTCTTCCTAAAGAAATGATTCATGGTCCTATGACCAAGTCAGAGGAACCGCCCATGCAGCATTAATTATGTTCACTAACTCATGAACTGTGACATCCAAGAATAACTCATCCAGTACAACTAAGTATAATCCTTCAAGAGGAGAAATGGATCTCTAATGAAATAGAGGACCTCTAAGCATTCCCGATGGAAAAACTAGAGCTGTGTTGAAACTTTGAAATGTAAACACAAGCCTTAAGAGAAACTGTAAAAAGGTAAACATAAATGAACAATGATAATGAACTAAGCAAAAGTGAACAGATGTATGGCAGAGGAGTGGACTAAACCAGAAGGGAGGAGCATGGTTAGGAGGGAAGATTCAAGGAAATAGAGAGAAGGTGGGGAAGAGAAAAGGCATGAGAAAAGTTTAGAGAGAAGCAAAGGAGATGGTCACCGATCAGGTCAACCAAAGGCTCTGATCCCCTGGAGGAGTTTCTACCAGTGGATGCATGAAGGTGGTGTTTGAGAGAAGAAAGTCCCATGAGACCCCCTCTTTCCTTAATTCATAGAAATATAGCAGTGATACAATCTTCGACAAGTGTCCAAGGGTTCCTCTGGAGTGGGAGTGCATCAGCTGCTCCCAGAAGAACAATTAAAAATGTGCTGATTTCACCATGGCCTCTCTTGTTACCTTCCACATCATGACTTCCTCCATCTACTCAGGAAAATGATGAATATACACACATTATTTATTTATATATGTATTTCCATTATATACATGTTTCTACATCCATCCATCCATTTATGTCCATGTCCATGTTTCTCTGAGCTCTGGAGACAAGCAGAAGAAATCTGTGAAAGTCAGGAAAAACATTTGCTCAGTGGTCATCTTCTTTCTTAGAGGCATCTAGAAACAGCTCTCAATCTTTGTCCCATACAGCTCAAAGGAATTGGTCATAGAAATAGTGGTGAAGGGATGGGAGGCAACCCAGAATCCATTCAAGATGCCTCCACTATTCTATCAGGCAGGACCTTCACCCTAAGGACACAAAACACTTCAAACCAGGTGACATTAGACTGGTTAAGTCATTGAGAGGAAAAAATGGGGGGACTTGGTATCTTCTGAGTCACTTAGATAGATGGCAGGGACCATGATGGTGGTGGTAGTAGTGATGATGGCCTAGGGACCTCACTACACATCCAATAAGGGATGTTCCCTAGGCTTCTGGTCTTTTTGTTCCTCCTCAAACCTTCAGTAGCAATCCTACCTAGCTAGCCTCTCAGCTGAGAAACTTGATTCACGTTTCTTTTTCTTTTTCACAATTGATATTTTCTTTTTTCTTTTTTTTTTAGGTTTTTGCAAGGCAAATGGGGTTAAGTGGCTTGCCCAAGTCCACACAGCTAGGTAATTATTAAGTGTCTGTGGCCGGATTTGAACTCAGGTCCTCCTGACTCCAGGGCTGGTGTTCTATCCACTGTGCCACCTAGACACCCCGATAGTTTCTTTTTTCCAATTACATGTTATGAAAGTTTTCCAGCATTCATCCATAAACATATGCATACTTACAAGTTATATAATTTCCTTCCACCCTCCCTTCTCACTCCCCTCCCCTCAATGATGAACATTATACTTAGACATTTGTGTTTAACATGTTTACAGGTTATTCACTCACATTTCATTGAAAATATTGAGGCTATTTATTGAGAGTTCCAAATTTCCCTTCTCATCTCACATCACTCAGTTTCTGCCATTATCTCCACCTTCACCAGTCTCACAAGAAGAAGTGACCTTTCTCCCAAGTCTACAAATATAAGAGATTCCATTTTCTTCAGCAGATTTTTACCTCTATTATTCCTACACTTTTTCCCCATCTAGTGACTGCTTCCCTACTGCCTACAAACATACCCTTGCCTCTTCCCTCCTCAAAGAATTCTCCCTTGAATCATCCATCCATCCACAATCACTCCCATCCTATATAATATAACTCCTTGAGAAGGTCATCTACAATGAGTGCTTTATTTCTTCTCTTCTCACTCTCTTCTTGATTCTCCACAACCTCATTCAACTGAAACTATTTGGTCCACAGTTTCTGTACTTCTGTGTAGCTTTTTTTTAAGGGTTTTTTTTTTTTTGCAAGGCAGTGGGATTAAGTGGCTTGTCCAAGGCCACACAGCTAAGTAATTATGAAGTGTCTGAGGCCGGATTTGAACTCAAATACTCCTGACTCCAGGGCCGGTGCTCTATCCACTGCACCACCTAGCCACCCCTTCTGTGTAGCTTTTAACACTGTCAATCACCCTCTTCTTAATTCTCCTTTCTCTCTACATTTCCCTGACATTACTTTATCCTGGATTCTCCTCCTGACTCACTTGACCCTACAGCCTCCTTTGCTAGATCTTTATCAAGGGCGTGCCTACTAATCTTGGACATCCCCAAAGCTTTGTCTTAGACCCACTTCTTTTCTTCCTAAAATAGTTCCCTTGATCTAATGAGCTCCTATGGATTCAATTATTATCTTTATGCAAATAATTACCAGACCTAATTATCCAGCCCTAAGCATTTCCTGGTCTTCAGTCTCTCCAGTGGTCTACTGGACATCACAAAATAGATGTCTAAAAGACATCTTAAAAACATCAGAAAATGGCTGAAGATGTACTAAACTCAATTGGTCCAAAACTGAATTCATAATATTTTCCCATAAACTCCCATGCCCTACCCTCTTCCAAATTTTCCTGCTACTGTTAGGAGCACCACCAGCCTCTCAGGCCCCCAAAGTTCATAATCTGTGCTATCTTGGACTCCTCACTCTTTTTCACTACCCGCCCCCATCACCTTACACCTGGCTCTCCTCACTCCAGTCTATCTTCCATTCAGCTACCATATTGAATTTCCTAATGCAGCTCCTCTTGGAGTTCAGAGATCAAGGATAACCCTGGAAGACCTGTTATGGGCAATGCCATCCACATCCAGAAAGGGAAGAAAAAAAACCAACCACCATAGAATCTGAATGGATACTCTAAAAACTTTTTTAAAAGTTTTTTTAACTTTTTTTAAACTTCTCTTACGTTTTTCCTTCCTATCTCATAGTTTCTTTCTTTTTCCCATAGTCCTACTTCTTTGTACACAAAATGACTAGTATGTAAATATGTTAAACGCACATGTATATCTCCAACTTTTACCGGACTATTCTTCATCAAGGAGAGGGAAGACAGAAGGGAAAGTGATAGAAAAATGTTAACTTATAAAATTGTAAATGGAAGAATTTTCAAAAAGTGCCATAGCATGTCAGTGGAAAAAGAAAATAAGATATTAAATTAAAAAAAGAAAAAGCCAAGTGATCCTTCTAAAACATAGATCTGGCCATATCTCCAACCTGTTCGTTCTTCTCCAGGAGCTTCCTGTCACCTCTGGGACCGAATATAGCATACTGATTGTTTTTCAAAGTGTTTCCCAATCTGCCCCCTCTTTTCTCATCTTTATTCTCCTCTACTTTGTGTGACCTAGCCCAGAATCATAGCTAGGGACATTTATCATCAAGAAAAGGAGATATGACCCTGGAACACAAGCCCCCGAGATAGACAAGCTGAGACTTCTGTTGAGAAGGTTCCTTCTTCCCATCCCCACCCCCAGACATCTTCCTATTTTAGCAAAGTATTCTCAAAAACTAGAGGTTAGGTCAGTATTTCTTCATATTTAGGCCCCTTGGAGCCTAAATTCTGTAAGAAAAATGCTTGGGGGAGTTGAAAGAGAGCTGGAAACCTCACCTCCAAATCCTAAATTATTATGGTAGAATATTAGAAACCTTTGCGACCACCTTTCCCAAATGTTCAATTACAGAAGAGGAAACAGAGCAGGAACTAGACACCAGACCATCTGACCCCCAGGCTAGCAGAGGAAAATGAGAGGGTAGCCCCTTCAGTCTTCCCTGGATGTATTCTTGTCCCCATCTCATCATTTCAGGGAGGTCATCTCAGCCAATTACCAAAGGAAACAGGGTCTCAGGTCAGCCCCCAGGCTGTCCCAGGGAGGTTTAAATGTGTGAGCAGCAGATGGTCTATGACTTCATCACACTCTCCTGCCAGTCTCTCTCCTCCCTTTCAACTTTGTGAGATGAAGCTTGAATTGTTGCTCATGGCTATTCTCTCTATTCATCATCTATTAGCCACAGTTAACACCCCTTTACCTTCTTTCAGACTTTGTCCTTAGACACATCCATGTATTGCCAGTATCTTCTTCTAAAGTCACATTCTTGGGCAAATTATTCCCCCCCCCGGGGAACCCGAGGCATACCACCCTTGTTCCGGCTCTGCCTTCAGCAAGTCATCTACCCCTTCTGGGCCTCAGTTTTCTCCTCTGAAAGCTAAGGGGGCTGGACAGATGATCACTGAAATTCCTTCCAGCTTTGGGTTGAAGGATCTTATGACATTTTCATCAGCAGATTAGAACCCATTAGATATACA